>NW_015091951.1:25261-36926 GCF_001431845.1 Calidris pugnax | reverse complement strand
CAGAGCACCCAGGAGAAGACACCAAGCCAGGAAGAGACTAGGAGGACTCACTCAGTGCTGCATCCCATTGTGTGGCCAGCAGGTCTGGACGTGGGAGAGGGTCCATCCCTGCTCTGGTGTCCCCGAGCTGCCCACATCCCCAGGCACATCCCCTCGAGGTTTGTGTAGACCCAGGGGATGCAGGGATGGAGGGGACGGGCAAGAGGGGAAGGGACCAAGCCCAGAGCACCCAGGAGAAGACACCAAGCCAGGAAGAGACTAGGAGGACTCACTCAGTGCTGCATCCCATTGTTCTGGAAAGGAAAAACAGGAGCAATGAGTGATGAGAGGGGACAGCTTCTCACCCCATGGTGCTCCTATTGGAGTGGGCAGAGCTCGAGCAGATCCCAAATTCCTTCTGTCTGGGGATTGAAACTGACCCCCAAAGCCTGTGAAAGGCTCCCTTCAGCCTGGTCACATTCTGTGTCTGTTGACCAGCAGGTCTGGGCATGGGAGAGGGTCCAGCCCTGCTTTAATGTCCCAAAGCTTCCCACACACCAAGCCAGGAGGAGATCACAGAGACTCACCCAAATCTGATTCTCGAATCCCTGCAAAGGAAAAACAGCAGCAATGAGTGATCAGAGAGAACACCTTCTCATCACACACCTGCAACCACAGGAGTGGGCAGATCCCAAACTCCTCCTTTTTTTCCAGAGTAGGAAAACACTCCCAAAGGCTGTGAATGGCTCCCTCCAGCCTGGTCGAGTCCCACAACTGGTCCCCAGGGATTCTGCTCAGGGGAGAGGGTCTACCCCTACTTTGGGGTCCCCGAAGTTGCCCACCCGCCCAGAAATCTCCCCTCGTGGTTTAGCCGGAGCAAGGGTATGCAGGGGTGGAGCGGATGAGCAAGAGGGAACTGGCCAAACCCAGACCACCCGGGAGAAGACACCAAGCCAGAAGGAGCTCATGGAGACTCACTCAGTGCTGCATCTCGTTGCTCTGGAAAGGAAAAACAGAAGCCATAAGTGATGAGAGGGGACAGCTTCTCATCACATGGCTGCTCCTGCAGGAGTGGGCAGAGCTTGGGCAGATCCCAAATTCCTCCCTTTGGGCAATGCGAACCAAGCCCTAGGCCTGTGAATGGGTCCCTCCAGCCTGGTCACATTCCGTGTCTGTTGGCCAGCAGGTCTGGGCATGGGAGAGGGTCCACACCTGCTCTGGTGTCCCTGAGCTGCCCACCCCCCAAGGCACATCTTCTCGGGGTTTTCCTGCACCCAGAGGATGCAGGGATGGAGAGGATGGGCAAGGGGGGAAGGGTTGAGCACAGAGCACCTGGGAGAAGACACCGAGATATGTGGAGCTCATGGAGACTCACCCAATTCTGCTTCTCGATTCCCTGGAAAGGAAAAACAAAAGCAATGAGTGATCAGAGATTACACCTTCTCATCACACACCTGCAACCACAGGAGAGGGCAGATCCCTAACTCATCCTTTTTGCGATGTGGGAAAACATCTCCAAAGACTGCTCACTTCCCATGGCTGGTGGCCAGCAGGTCTGAGGTGGGAGAGGGCCCATCCCTATTTTGGTGTCCCCGAGCTGCCCACCCACCACAGGCACATGCCCTCAGGGTTTACCCAGACCCAGGGGATGCAGGGATGGAGAAAATGGGCAAGGAGGGAGAGGGTCGAGCACAGGGGGCCCAGGAGAGGCCACAAGAAGCTCATGGAGACTCACCCAAGAGTGCAGCTTGTTCCCCTGGAAAGCAAAAGGAATATTTGGTCAGATCCCAAAAGTGCTCAAGATCAAGTAAGCAGAGCTGGGGAAACCCCAATGTCCTCCTTTTTGGGGAGTGGGAAAACACTCCCTCTGTCCCAGGATGGCTCCCTCCAGCCTGGTCATATCCTGTGGCTGCTCCCCAGGGACTCTGGACAGGGCAGAGGGTCCATCCCTGGTCTGGTGTCCCCGAGCTGCCCGCCCACCCCCAGGTACATCCCCTCGGGGATTGCCCAGGCCCTCTGGGACTCAAGGATGGAGGGGACGGGCAAGGGGGGAAGGGGCCGAGTGCACAGAGCAGCCGGGAGAAGACACGGAGCCAGAAAGAGCTCACGGAGACTCACTCAGTGCTGCATCTCGTTGCTCTGGAAAGGAAAAACAGAAGCCATAAGTGATGTGAGGGGACAGCTTCTCATCGCATGGCTGCTCCTGCAGGAGTGGGCAGATCCCAAACTCCTCCTTTTTTCCAGCATGGGAAAACACTCCCAAAGCCTGTGAATGGCTCCCTTCAGCCTGGTCAAGTCCCACAACCAGGCCCCAGGGATTCTGGTCCATTCCTGCTCTGGTGTCCCCCACCCCACCTTTCCCTCCCGACCCAGGGAGTGCAGGGATGGAGAGGACAGGCAAGGGGGAAAGGGACTGAGCACCCAGGAGAGGACACTGAGGCAGGAGGAGCTCACAGAGACTCACCCAGTTCTACATCTCGTTCCTCTGGAAAGGAAAAAAAGAGAAGCAATGAGTAATCAGAGACGACAGCTTCTCATCCCATTCATGGGATAGGCAGAGCATGGGCTGAGCCCAAACTCCTGTTTTGGAAGTGGGACAAGAACCTCTGGCTCCCAGGAGAAGGTTCTGTGCCCTGCCCCATTCCCCCCCCCAGTCCATCCAGGCACTCTGCAGTTATGCCTGACTTAAGCAGAGATTTAAGACTCAGCCTGATCCCGTGCCCAGATGCCAAACCCAGTGCTCTCCAGTCCCTTCTGTGCTCCATCAGCCCACATCAATGACCAGAGAACCAGCAAGAGCCATCCAAAGCTATGTCCCTCCCTGGAGGCTCCTTTCTCAGGAGGCTTTGCTGGTGGCAGGGGCCAGGACTCACCCAGCGCTCTGGACTGCAGCCCTGGAAAGCAAAGGCAGAGGAAGAGGAGGTCAGGAGAGCGGCTGCTTTGTCACTGATGAGGAAGTCCAGCATGGGAAAACACTCCCAAAGCCTGTGAATGGCTCCCTTCAGCCTGGTCAAGTCCCACAACCAGGCCCCAGGGATTCTGGTCCATTCCTGCTCTGGTGTCCCCCACCCCACCTTTCCCTCCCGACCCAGGGAGTGCAGGGATGGAGAGGACAGGCAAGGGGGAAAGGGACTGAGCACCCAGGAGAGGACACTGAGGCAGGAGGAGCTCACAGAGACTCACCCAGTTCTACATCTCGTTCCTCTGGAAAGGAAAAAAAGAGAAGCAATGAGTAATCAGAGACGACAGCTTCTCATCCCATTCATGGGATAGGCAGAGCATGGGCTGAGCCCAAACTCCTGTTTTGGAAGTGGGACAAGAACCTCTGGCTCCCAGGAGAAGGTTCTGTGCCCTGCCCCATTCCCCCCCCCAGTCCATCCAGGCACTCTGCAGTTATGCCTGACTTAAGCAGAGATTTAAGACTCAGCCTGATCCCGTGCCCAGATGCCAAACCCAGTGCTCTCCAGTCCCTTCTGTGCTCCATCAGCCCACATCAATGACCAGAGAACCAGCAAGAGCCATCCAAAGCTATGTCCCTCCCTGGAGGCTCCTTTCTCAGGAGGCTTTGCTGGTGGCAGGGGCCAGGACTCACCCAGCGCTCTGGACTGCAGCCCTGGAAAGCAAAGGCAGAGGAAGAGGAGGTCAGGAGAGCGGCTGCTTTGTCACTGATGAGGAAGCATCTCACCAGGGTCTCTTGGACCTTCCCACCAGCCAGATGCTCAGGCCATGCTCCATGTCCTCCCACCCACAACCCATTTCCTTCTTCCCATCCTTCCATTGCCCAAAGAGCTTCTTTTAAGGAAGGCAAAACCTGTTCTGACACAACTCTGATCCCATTCCGTGTACGTCCATGGGCCAGGTATCAGCCTCGCGCCACCCCGATGCCCTCCACTCCATCCCCCCTGCTACAAACTCACCTTTCCTTCGCCAGAGACAATCCATGACAACATAAATCATCAGAAAAAGCAGGGCGAATGCAACCACAAATCCAATCCAGAAATCATCCTTGTAGATAATGGGAACTGAGAAATAAGAAAACACCAGGAGAAGGCCTCATTTTACACTC
The DNA here is from genome assembly GCF_001431845.1 of Calidris pugnax. Lineage (NCBI taxonomy): Eukaryota > Metazoa > Chordata > Aves > Charadriiformes > Scolopacidae > Calidris > Calidris pugnax. The sequence continues at coordinate 32,881 of NW_015091951.1, read as the reverse complement.
CCCTGAGTGAGGAGAAGAAAAAACCTAAAACTACTTCAAATTTCCAGTTCCTCAAGCCTTGTGCTGGGAGACCTAGGCTCAACAGGACATCATCCTCCCCAGCCCGTGGACACCCCAATGATCCCCTGAAACACACCAGGATCATGTCTCCTGCAATAAAACTCACTTCTGGGTGCACCCCCCGCCCCTTCCCACTCTCCCCACATATTTCTCCAGCCCCCTGACATCAAACACCCCCCAAGCAGCGTGGCAAACCCCAGCCCTGCTGCCATCCTGCACCTGAGATGTACAGGGACGACGCCTGCTCCTGCTCCAGGAGGCTGTTCCTCATCACGCACCACACTTTCATGCCTGCCTTCCACCTCACAATGATGACGTCTTCGATCTCAAAGAGGCCCCTCTCATCTGGGGAATGTCTCTGGGAGACCGAAGGGAGATGCTGCCCGTCACCATCCTTCCACAGCACCTGTGGTGGCGGGTACCAGCCGGCCGATCGACACACCACCCGGATGCTTATTTCATCGTAAGCCTCCTGAGAGAGAAGAGGGACAGAGCCCATGGCTGGGGGAAGAGCCCAGGGTTGCCCAAAGTTAGGGATGGACCCAGCTCAAAGGCCAAGACCCAACCGCGCTCCAGACACATCCCAGGGTGCCCAGGGGGCTGTGGGGCTGGCCATGTGCTCCTCATACCACCAAACCCACCCCAACATCTGCAGGAACCAGAGAGCCACGTGCTCCTCACACAGAATCACGGAATTGTCAGACTTGGAAGGGACCTCTAGAGATCATCTAGTCCACACCAACAAACCCACCCCAACATCTGCAGGAACCAGAGAGCACTGATGACCCCAGATCTCCCATACAACAACCTGGCAGAGCAACACTGAGCAGCCGAGCTTTGGCACCTCAAGGCAGCATCACAGAACCAACACAGCATCACCAGGACACCACAGAGACTCAAGGCCACCACATCCATACTGCTCTGCCCCCAAGAACACCTCCAACATCACTTGCGTGCTCCCTCCTGGGCAGGCACGGATGGGAAGAGAACCCTCGCACCCCACCTCTTTCAGTGGCTCATGGCCTTCCGCACTGAATGGATGGACGTGAGGATGGGACAGAGCTATGAGAGGGACACACCAACCCAGGGACACCTGCACCATCCCCACGAAACACTACAGAGGCCACAAACCTGCCACCTCCAGCTCCACCACAGCTTCTCCATAAGAGGCAGCATCTCGCACAGTGCAGATGTACTGGCCATCATCAGAGGGTCTCAACCCAGAGATCCGCAAGTCCAGGCTCCCATTGGAGAGACCATCTCTGACCAACTCTGTCCTTCCAGCGTATTCCTTCATCTGCTCACCATACTGGTCCTCTCCATTTCGGTAGAGGTGCACTGTTTCAGAGACCTGGTGCCGGATCCACCTGATCTCCAAGCTCCGAGCGTCCACCTCTGGGGACAAGTGACACGGCAGCACAACGTCCTGCCCCAAAGTGACAAGGAGAGGTCGGCCTGGTCCCACCACTCTGAACTCCACTTGGTGATGGAGAAGGACACAGGGAGACAGAGATTACACCCATGTTAATTTAGGGGCATCACATGACAAGGGGCCAGCTGGTATGAGCAGTACCTGCTGAATCCCGTGGGTGTTGCTTTGCCCTCCCCATGGCCCAAAGACACTGGAGAAACTGGAGAGGGAGCAGGAGGACTCAAAGGAGAATGAGGTATCCTGGGGGTGGCAACCTGCTCCATGACCCCCCAGCCCTGAAATGACGCCTACCCCAGCCCAGCCAGCCCCGGTAGAAAGGACAAAGGCTTTGCGGGAGGACCGCAGGGTGGGACTGAAGATGTCCCAGGAAAATGGACATGTGGCATCACAAGACCAAGGGAAAGTAAAAGCAGCCGAGCTCTGGGCTCAGCTGCTCCTGACCCACAGCACCTCCCCTGACCCACATCTGCCACCCAGAGCACGCTCAGCCCCCCCAGCCCTGCAGGATCCCTACCTGATCCCAGCCGGAGGAGGTGGAGAGTCAGAAAATGACTGAGGAGGCCCCATGGGCTCGTGGGGAACCCCATCTGCGTCCGGAGCTGGAGAAGAGGGTGGGAAGGGAGGCAGAGGGAGGGCAAGGGGGGGTTACAGCCGCCACAGAGGGGATGGGGAAGAAGGGCTGCACCTGCCCCCAACACCACTCCAGAAATCCCACCAAACCACCTGCACCCTGACGTCAGAAGGAACCCTTGGTCGAAGGCAGGACAGGATCCATGCAGGGCTCCCAGTGCAGACCCTTCTCTGCCCCACTGCCCTCCCCAGGGGTTACTTGAAATCCCTTACAAGATTTTAAGTTAAATTATATATTCTAAATTCATCACAGAAAGGAAATTCACTCACCAGACCAGTACAAGCTGCAGGAGGAAGTAACCGACACGATGCACCCAAGGTCTTGTACTTCTGCTCAGTTTCCGGTCGCAGTGCTAGCGGTTTTTGGGGCTGGGTTTTCAAACTCTACCCCCAGCACTTCATAACATAAAGGAGCACCAAAAAAGGTTAAAAGAGGAGGAAGGAAAAATATGTGCATTTGGCTGCGAGAAGGTTAAGGTTAATTTAGAGCTTGGTTGTGATTTTTGGACATGGCGGAGGAGCCCAGCAGTGTCTCTGCAGCCCCACAACAGCCGGGAGCTTGCGGGGAGCCAGGGACAAGGGGACAAGATGGTTTGGGGGCGCTTTGAGTGTCAGAACACCCCAGCTGTGCCCTGTCCCTCTGCCCTGCCAACTTGGGGGCTTCAGATTGCTGAGGAGGACATGTCCCCTGCTGTCCCCAACTTTGCATCCACATCCATACCCAAAAGAAGGGGCGCAGTGGTGGGTATGGAGTTTCTAAGACAGGGGGAATACCCAGGTCTGGGGGTCCTGGGGACTGTACCCACACCTGGGGATGTGGACAAGGGATGAGCCCGTCTCAAACCCAAAGGGGGTCCAGGAGCCCGTATCCAACCCCAGGGGGGTCCAGGAGGAGCAGGGAGGCTGAAGAAGCACAGGGGGCACCCACAAATCCCCAACAAGGTCAGAAGAGCAGGGAGGTCCTGTTCCCTGCCCTGAGTATCCCCAACATCCCATTCCCAGCAGATCCCACCCCCTGGTGCTCCGCCCCAGTTCAGCTCCCAGCTCCGGAGCAGCAGCAGCGATTCACCATTGTAATAAATCCATCTAAAATAGCCCCAGGATGGGAAATTCCTTCCACCTCCGTAAGTTTCCTCTTCCGCTGCACCTGAAGGCACTCCAGAACAAAGATGCTTCCATGCACAGACCCCACTATCTCCCAAAGAAGCAAAAACAATGCAGCCACCTTCACCCAGCACCCAACTGGGAAGGGAATTGGGTAGAGACAAAGCAGTTTTCTTCAGAAAAGGGTCATGTGGTGCAGGAGGATGCTCACGGTGAGTACATGCCGGGCAGAGCCCAGGGGATCCAAGGGGTTCCAAGAGGTTCCAGGGGGCTCTAGGGGTGTCCAAGAGGGGTTTCTGGGGTGTTGAAGGAGTTGCAAGGGAATAAGAGGGGATCTAAGGGGTTCAAGGAGTTCCAAGGGATGTTCGGAGTGGTACCGAGGGGATCCAAGAGTTTCTAGGGGATCTGAGGGGATTCAGGGGGTTCTGAGGGGCACCCAAGGGGTTCAAGGGAGATTCAAGGTGTTCCAAGAGTATCAAAGGGGATCCAAGAGTTTCCTGGCTGCCCGGTGTGGCTTAGCCCCAGCCAGAAGCTCCCTCCCTCCCTCCCTATTCCCCAGTGGGGTGGGGAGAAGAGGGATAAAAGCTGGGGAAAACACCTCGTGGGTTGGAATAAAGACAGTTTAAGACAACGGTTACGGCAGAGGAAAATATCTTTCTTAATTGTAACAAAATATACAAAATAAAGGGATACAAGAGCATTTGCCCTCAGCACCTGAGGACTGATTCCCCAGCCCATCCCCAGCACAGCGGGAGGGTCCCAGGCCCCCGGCAGCCTCTGTCTCTGTCCCGAGCAGGATGTCTGTGGGGTGGAATATCCCTTTGGATGCCTCATCCTGGCCGTGCTCCCTCTCAGCTGCGAGGGAAAGCTGGAAAAGTTCTGGACTGAAGTGAACATTTCTCAGCCACGTATAAATATATTTGTGACCAATGGCATTCTCACACTAAATCCAAACATCAGCAGTTACTAGAAAGAAAAATAACTCCATCCAAGCTGAAATGAGGACACCCCCGGCTGCTCAGAGACCCCACAGCAGCCCATGTGCCTGCCCCTCACTCCCCATCTTCTCCTACGGCTGGGGCAAAGAGAGGCACATCTCCTGCAGGATCCAGGAGAGAAGAGCGAGGAGTCTCTGGAGAAGGGCCGGGGTTGCTGGAGGCTACTGAGACGGTGGAAGGGGAGGAGAACATGTAGGAGGTGCTGTCGCTGAGGCACAGCTGGGTTTTCCTTGTCTCCACTCAAAACCAGGGGTGCAGGGTCTCCCTGTGGAACGAGGCTGGTGGGAAAGTGAAGATCTCGATCCCAGTGTCGGTATTGAGGAAAAGTCACCAGCCCCCAAGCCCACTCCAGTAAGACCCAAATCTTCCTGGGGAGCACGGACTGGGACAGGGGGATGGGAGTAGAGGTGGGAGCCATGAACTGGCCTTTCCTGTGCCTAACAGCACAGATCTCTCCTCAGGCTTTGGGTTCAGAGACCCCTTCCGCTCCAGAAACTCTGTGGCCAACCCAACAGCCCACCGCGAATCACCTCCCACCTCCCCCTCCACCTTCCAGCAGTGCCTCCCATTCCAGCACCCCTCCCAGCCCAGCAATCAGTAATTAGAACTAAATTTCTTGTGGTAAGGCAGGTTCTTCTGTATCCTTTCCCTTCTTGCATGTTTCATAGACTTCATCCGAGGTTCAGGATCAGACATGTTTGGACCCAGGTTCCCCATGCCTGCAGGGGACAGGAGAAGCCAGAGCATCAGGGACAGAGCTCAGTCATAGAATCATGGTTTGGCTTGGAAGGGACCTTAAAGACCATCCAGTGCCACACCCTGCCATGGGCACAAACACCTCCCAGCAGACCAGGTTACTCCAGCCCCCTCCAACCTGGCCTTGAACCCTTCCAGGGATGGGGCAGCCACAGCTTCTCTGGCAAACCTGGGCCAGAGTCTCATGCCCTCACAGCAAAGACTTTCTTCTCATCTAAATCTCTCCTCTTTTAGTTTAAAACTCTCTTCACTGGCCAGCCCAGGTACACCTCCCAAACAGGGAAAAGGAGGAGAACTCCCCATAAAAAAACATCAAATAACATTAAATACCCTCTTCCCTCAATTCTGAGGATGCAGAAAATTTCTCCGCTCTACGGAAAGAGAAGATCAGGTCACATCCCATGGTTGTTCCCCAGCAAATCTGAGGGGAGGTGGTCCATTCCTGGGCTAGTGTCCCCAGTCTGCCCACCGCCCCAGGCACTACCCCTCAGGGTTTGCCTGGACCCAGGGAATGTATGGAGGGAGAAGATGGGCAAGGGCGGAAAGTGTTGGCCACAGAGCACCCATGATAGAACACCAAGGCAGGGGAAGCTCACAGAGACTTACCCGGTGCTGCAGGTCGTTGCTCTAGAAAGGAGAAACAGAAGCAATGAGTGACAAGAAGGGACAGATTCTCACCCCATGGAAGCTCCTGCAGCGGTGGGCAGAGCTTGGGCAGAGCCCGAACTCATTCTGTTTGGGGAGTGGGAACAGAGCCCCAAACCTGTGAATGGCTCCCTCCAGCCTGGTCAAGTGCCACAACTGGTCCCCAGGGATTCTGGTGAGGGGAGATGGTCCACCCCTGCTCTGCTGTCCCCGAAGTTGCCCACCCCCCCCAGTAATCTCCCCTCGTGGTTTCGCTGGACACAGGGGATCCAGGGGTGGATAGGACAGGCAAGAGGGCAAGGGGTCGAACCCAGAGCACTCAGAAGAAGACACCAAGCCAAGAGGACCTCACGGTGACTCACTCAGTGCTACATCTCGTTGGTTTACAGAGGAAAAAAAACAAAACAATAAGTGATGAGTGGGGACAGCTTCTCATCCACTAGCTGCTCCTGTTGAAGTGGGTAGAGCCTGGGCAGATCCCAAACTCCTTCTCTCTGGGGACTGGGAACAGACCCTCAAAGCCTGTGAATGGCTCCCTTTAACCTGGTCACATCCTATGGCTGGTGTCCATCAGGTCTGGGTAGGAGAGAGGGTCCATTCCAGATCTCATGTCCCCCAGCTGGCCACCCCACCAAGAACATCCCCTTGGGGTTTACCCACACCCAGGGGATGCAGGGATGGAGAGGACGGGCAAGGTGGGGAAGGGTTGATCACACAGAACCCGGGAGAGGACACCAAGCCAGGAGGAGATCATCACGACTAACCCAATTTTGCTTCTCGATTCCCTGCAAAGGAAAAACAGAAGCAATGAGTAATCAGAGTGAACATCTTCTTATCGCACGCCTGCAACCACAGGAATGGGCAGATCCCAAACTCCTCCTTTTTGGGATGTGGGAAAGCACCCCAAAACCCTGTGAATGGCTCCCTCCAGCCAGCTCAATTCCCATGGCTGGTGGCCAGCAGGTCTGGACGTGGGAGAGGGTCCATCCCTGCTCTGGTGTCCCCAGGATGCCCACATCCCCAGGCACATCCCCTCGAGGTTTGTGTAGACCCAGAGGATGCAGGGATGGAGGGGACGGGCAAGAGGGGAAGGGACCAAGCCCAGAGCACCCAGGAGAAGACACGGAGCCAGGAGCAGCTCACGGAGACTCACTCAGTGCTGCATCTCGTTGCTCTGGAAAGGAAAAACAGGAGCAATGAGTGATGAGAGGGGACAGCTTCTCACCCCATGGCTGCTCCTATTGGAGTGGGCAGAGCTCGGGCAGATCCCAGCTTCCTTCTGTCTGGAGATTGGGAACTGACCCCCAAAGTCTGTGAACGGCTCCCTTCAGCCTGGTCAAGTGCCGCGGTAGGTCCCCAGGGACTCTGGACATGGGAGGGGGTGTACCCCTGTTCTGGTGTCCCCGAGCTGCCCACCCACCACTGGCACATGCCCTCAGGTTTTACCCAGACCCAAGGGATGCAGCGATGGAGAAAATGGGCAAGGAGGGAGAGGATCGAGCAGAGGGGGCCCAGGAGAAAACCTCAAGCCAAGAGGATTTCATGGAGACTCACCCAAAAGTGCAGCTTGTTGCCCTGGAAAGCAAAAGGAATACTTGGTCAGAGAGAACAGCTCCTCATCCAAAAAGTGCTCAAGATGGAGTAAGCAGAGCTGGGGAAACCCCCAAACTTCTCCTTTTTTGGGGAGTGGGAAAACACTCCATGTGTCCCAGGGATGGCTCCCTCCAGCCTGGTTACACCCTACGGCTGGTCCCCAGGGACCCTGGGCATGGGAGAGGGTCCATCCCTTCTCTGGTATCCCCAGGTTGCCCACCCGCTCAGGCACGGACCCTCAGGGTTTCCCCAGGCCCCAGGGGATGCAGGGACAACGGGGACAGGCAAGGGGGAAAGGGACCGAGCACAGAGCCCCCTTTACAGAACCCCGGTAGAGAGCCAGAAGGAGCTCACGGACACTCACCCAGTGCTGCATCTCGTTGCTCTGGAAAGGAAAAACAG
>NW_015091951.1:14008-23564 GCF_001431845.1 Calidris pugnax | reverse complement strand
CCCCATTCCCCCCCCCAGTCCATCCAGGCACTCTGCAGTTATGCCTGACTTAAGCAGAGATTTAAGACTCAGCCTGATCCCGTGCCCAGATGCCAAACCCAGTGCTCTCCAGTCCCTTCTGTGCTCCATCAGCCCACATCAATGACCAGAGAACCAGCAAGAGCCATCCAAAGCTATGTCCCTCCCTGGAGGCTCCTTTCTCAGGAGGCTTTGCTGGTGGCAGGGGCCAGGACTCACCCAGCGCTCTGGACTGCAGCCCTGGAAAGCAAAGGCAGAGGAAGAGGAGGTCAGGAGAGCGGCTGCTTTGTCACTGATGAGGAAGCATCTCACCAGGGTCTCTTGGACCTTCCCACCAGCCAGATGCTCAGGCCATGCTCCATGTCCTCCCACCCACAACCCATTTCCTTCTTCCCATCCTTCCATTGCCCAAAGAGCTTCTTTTAAGGAAGGCAAAACCTGTTCTGACACAACTCTGATCCCATTCCGTGTACGTCCATGGGCCAGGTATCAGCCTCGCGCCACCCCGATGCCCTCCACTCCATCCCCCCTGCTACAAACTCACCTTTCCTTCGCCAGAGACAATCCATGACAACATAAATCATCAGAAAAAGCAGGGCGAATGCAACCACAAATCCAATCCAGAAATCATCCTTGTAGATAATGGGAACTGAGAAATAAGAAAACACCAGGAGAAGGCCTCATTTTACACTCCCCTGAGTGAGGAGAAGAAAAAACCTAAAACTACTTCAAATTTCCAGTTCCTCAAGCCTTGTGCTGGGAGACCTAGGCTCAACAGGACATCATCCTCCCCAGCCCGTGGACACCCCAATGATCCCCTGAAACACACCAGGATCATGTCTCCTGCAATAAAACTCACTTCTGGGTGCACCCCCCGCCCCTTCCCACTCTCCCCACATATTTCTCCAGCCCCCTGACATCAAACACCCCCCAAGCAGCGTGGCAAACCCCAGCCCTGCTGCCATCCTGCACCTGAGATGTACAGGGACGACGCCTGCTCCTGCTCCAGGAGGCTGTTCCTCATCACGCACCACACTTTCATGCCTGCCTTCCACCTCACAATGATGACGTCTTCGATCTCAAAGAGGCCCCTCTCATCTGGGGAATGTCTCTGGGAGACCGAAGGGAGATGCTGCCCGTCACCATCCTTCCACAGCACCTGTGGTGGCGGGTACCAGCCGGCCGATCGACACACCACCCGGATGCTTATTTCATCGTAAGCCTCCTGAGAGAGAAGAGGGACAGAGCCCATGGCTGGGGGAAGAGCCCAGGGTTGCCCAAAGTTAGGGATGGACCCAGCTCAAAGGCCAAGACCCAACCGCGCTCCAGACACATCCCAGGGTGCCCAGGGGGCTGTGGGGCTGGCCATGTGCTCCTCATACCACCAAACCCACCCCAACATCTGCAGGAACCAGAGAGCCACGTGCTCCTCACACAGAATCACGGAATTGTCAGACTTGGAAGGGACCTCTAGAGATCATCTAGTCCACACCAACAAACCCACCCCAACATCTGCAGGAACCAGAGAGCACTGATGACCCCAGATCTCCCATACAACAACCTGGCAGAGCAACACTGAGCAGCCGAGCTTTGGCACCTCAAGGCAGCATCACAGAACCAACACAGCATCACCAGGACACCACAGAGACTCAAGGCCACCACATCCATACTGCTCTGCCCCCAAGAACACCTCCAACATCACTTGCGTGCTCCCTCCTGGGCAGGCACGGATGGGAAGAGAACCCTCGCACCCCACCTCTTTCAGTGGCTCATGGCCTTCCGCACTGAATGGATGGACGTGAGGATGGGACAGAGCTATGAGAGGGACACACCAACCCAGGGACACCTGCACCATCCCCACGAAACACTACAGAGGCCACAAACCTGCCACCTCCAGCTCCACCACAGCTTCTCCATAAGAGGCAGCATCTCGCACAGTGCAGATGTACTGGCCATCATCAGAGGGTCTCAACCCAGAGATCCGCAAGTCCAGGCTCCCATTGGAGAGACCATCTCTGACCAACTCTGTCCTTCCAGCGTATTCCTTCATCTGCTCACCATACTGGTCCTCTCCATTTCGGTAGAGGTGCACTGTTTCAGAGACCTGGTGCCGGATCCACCTGATCTCCAAGCTCCGAGCGTCCACCTCTGGGGACAAGTGACACGGCAGCACAACGTCCTGCCCCAAAGTGACAAGGAGAGGTCGGCCTGGTCCCACCACTCTGAACTCCACTTGGTGATGGAGAAGGACACAGGGAGACAGAGATTACACCCATGTTAATTTAGGGGCATCACATGACAAGGGGCCAGCTGGTATGAGCAGTACCTGCTGAATCCCGTGGGTGTTGCTTTGCCCTCCCCATGGCCCAAAGACACTGGAGAAACTGGAGAGGGAGCAGGAGGACTCAAAGGAGAATGAGGTATCCTGGGGGTGGCAACCTGCTCCATGACCCCCCAGCCCTGAAATGACGCCTACCCCAGCCCAGCCAGCCCCGGTAGAAAGGACAAAGGCTTTGCGGGAGGACCGCAGGGTGGGACTGAAGATGTCCCAGGAAAATGGACATGTGGCATCACAAGACCAAGGGAAAGTAAAAGCAGCCGAGCTCTGGGCTCAGCTGCTCCTGACCCACAGCACCTCCCCTGACCCACATCTGCCACCCAGAGCACGCTCAGCCCCCCCAGCCCTGCAGGATCCCTACCTGATCCCAGCCGGAGGAGGTGGAGAGTCAGGAAATGACTGAGGAGGCCCCATGGGCTCGTGGGGAACCCCATCTGCGTCCGGAGCTGGAGAAGAGGGTGGGAAGGGAGGCAGAGGGAGGGCAAGGGGGGGTTACAGCCGCCACAGAGGGGATGGGGAAGAAGGGCTGCACCTGCCCCCAACACCACTCCAGAAATCCCACCAAACCACCTGCACCCTGACGTCAGAAGGAACCCTTGGTCGAAGGCAGGACAGGATCCATGCAGGGCTCCCAGTGCAGACCCTTCTCTGCCCCACTGCCCTCCCCAGGGGTTACTTGAAATCCCTTACAAGATTTTAAGTTAAATTATATATTCTAAATTCATCACAGAAAGGAAATTCACTCACCAGACCAGTACAAGCTGCAGGAGGAAGTAACCGACACGATGCACCCAAGGTCTTGTACTTCTGCTCAGTTTCCGGTCGCAGTGCTAGCGGTTTTTGGGGCTGGGTTTTCAAACTCTACCCCCAGCACTTCATAACATAAAGGAGCACCAAAAAAGGTTAAAAGAGGAGGAAGGAAAAATATGTGCATTTGGCTGCGAGAAGGTTAAGGTTAATTTAGAGCTTGGTTGTGATTTTTGGACATGGCGGAGGAGCCCAGCAGTGTCTCTGCAGCCCCACAACAGCCGGGAGCTTGCGGGGAGCCAGGGACAAGGGGACAAGATGGTTTGGGGGCGCTTTGAGTGTCAGAACACCCCAGCTGTGCCCTGTCCCTCTGCCCTGCCAACTTGGGGGCTTCAGATTGCTGAGGAGGACATGTCCCCTGCTGTCCCCAACTTTGCATCCACATCCATACCCAAAAGAAGGGGCGCAGTGGTGGGTATGGAGTTTCTAAGACAGGGGGAATACCCAGGTCTGGGGGTCCTGGGGACTGTACCCACACCTGGGGATGTGGACAAGGGATGAGCCCGTCTCAAACCCAAAGGGGGTCCAGGAGCCCGTATCCAACCCCAGGGGGGTCCAGGAGGAGCAGGGAGGCTGAAGAAGCACAGGGGGCACCCACAAATCCCCAACAAGGTCAGAAGAGCAGGGAGGTCCTGTTCCCTGCCCTGAGTATCCCCAACATCCCATTCCCAGCAGATCCCACCCCCTGGTGCTCCGCCCCAGTTCAGCTCCCAGCTCCGGAGCAGCAGCAGCGATTCACCATTGTAATAAATCCATCTAAAATAGCCCCAGGATGGGAAATTCCTTCCACCTCCGTAAGTTTCCTCTTCCGCTGCACCTGAAGGCACTCCAGAACAAAGATGCTTCCATGCACAGACCCCACTATCTCCCAAAGAAGCAAAAACAATGCAGCCACCTTCACCCAGCACCCAACTGGGAAGGGAATTGGGTAGAGACAAAGCAGTTTTCTTCAGAAAAGGGTCATGTGGTGCAGGAGGATGCTCACGGTGAGTACATGCCGGGCAGAGCCCAGGGGATCCAAGGGGTTCCAAGAGGTTCCAGGGGGCTCTAGGGGTGTCCAAGAGGGGTTTCTGGGGTGTTGAAGGAGTTGCAAGGGAATAAGAGGGGATCTAAGGGGTTCAAGGAGTTCCAAGGGATGTTCGGAGTGGTACCGAGGGGATCCAAGAGTTTCTAGGGGATCTGAGGGGATTCAGGGGGTTCTGAGGGGCACCCAAGGGGTTCAAGGGAGATTCAAGGTGTTCCAAGAGTATCAAAGGGGATCCAAGAGTTTCCTGGCTGCCCGGTGTGGCTTAGCCCCAGCCAGAAGCTCCCTCCCTCCCTCCCTATTCCCCAGTGGGGTGGGGAGAAGAGGGATAAAAGCTGGGGAAAACACCTCGTGGGTTGGAATAAAGACAGTTTAAGACAACGGTTACGGCAGAGGAAAATATCTTTCTTAATTGTAACAAAATATACAAAATAAAGGGATACAAGAGCATTTGCCCTCAGCACCTGAGGACTGATTCCCCAGCCCATCCCCAGCACAGCGGGAGGGTCCCAGGCCCCCGGCAGCCTCTGTCTCTGTCCCGAGCAGGATGTCTGTGAGGTGGAATATCCCTTTGGATGCCTCATCCTGGCCGTGCTCCCTCTCAGCTGCGAGGGGAAGCTGGAAAAGCCCTGGGCTGAAGTAAAGAGCATTTGCCCTCAGCACCTGAGGACTGATTCCCCAGCCCATCCACAGCAGAGAGGGAGGGTCCCACCCTCCCAGCCTCTGTCTCTATCCCCAGCAGGATGTCTGTGAGGTGGAATATCCCTTTGGATGCCTCATCCTGGCCGTGCTCCCTCTCAGCTGCGAGGGGAAGCTGGAAAAGCCCTGGGCTGAAGTAAACATTTCTCAGCCACGTATAAAAATATGTGTGACCAATGGCATTCTCACACTAAATCCAAACATCAGCCGTTACTAGAAAGAAAATTAACTCCATCCAAGCTGAAATGAGGACACCCCCGGCTGCTCAGAGACCCCACAGCAGCCCATGTGCCTGCCCCTCACTCCCCATCTTCTCCTACGGCTGGGGCAAAGAGAGGCACATCTCCTGCAGGTACATGCTGGGCAGAGCCCAGGGGATCCAAGGGGTTTCAAGAGGTTCCAGGGGGCTCTAGGGGTGTACAAGAGGGGTTTCTGGGGTGTTGAAGGAGTTGCAAGGGAATAAGAGGGGATCTAAGGGGCTCAAGGAGTTCCAAGGGATGTTCGGAGTGGTACCGAGGGGATCCAAGAGGTTCTAGGGGATCTGAGGGGATTCAGGGGGTTCTGAGGGGCACCCAAGGGGTTCAAGGGAGATTCAAGGTGTTCCAAGAGGATCAAAGGGGATCCAAGAGTTTCCTGGCTGCCCGGTGTGGCTTAGCCCCAGCCAGAAGCTCCCTCCCTCCCTCCCTATTCCCCAGTGGGGTGGGGAGAAGAGGGATAAAAGCTGGGGAAAACACCTCGTGGGTTGGAATAAAGACAGTTTAAGACAACGGTTACGGCAGAGGAAAATATCTTTCTTAATTGTAACAAAATATACAAAATAAAGGGATACAAGAGCATTTGCCCTCAGCACCTGAGGACTGATTCCCCAGCCCATCCCCAGCACAGCGGGAGGGTCCCAGGCCCCCGGCAGCCTCTGTCTCTGTCCCGAGCAGGATGTCTGTGAGGTGGAATATCCCTTTGGATGCCTCATCCTGGCCGTGCTCCCTCTCAGCTGCGAGGGAAAGCTGGAAAAGTTCTGGACTGAAGTGAACATTTCTCAGCCACGTATAAATATATTTGTGACCAATGGCATTCTCACACTAAATCCAAACATCAGCAGTTACTAGAAAGAAAAATAACTCCATCCAAGCTGAAATGAGGACATTCCGGGCTGCTCAGAGACCCCACATCAGTCCATGTGCCCGCCCCTCACTCCCCATCTGCTCCCCCAGCTGGGGCAAAGAGAGCCACATCTCCTGCAGGATCCAGGAGAGGACAGCGAGGAGCCTCTGGAGAAGGCCAGGGGTTGCTGGAGGCTACTGAGACGGTGGAAGGGGAGGAGAACATGTAGGAGGTGCTGTCGCTGAGGCACAGCTGGGTTTTCCTTGTCTCCACTCAAAACCAGGGGTGCAGGGTCTCCCTGTGGAACGAGGCTGGTGGGAAAGTGAAGATCTCGATCCCAGTGTCGGTATTGAGGAAAAGTCACCAGCCCCCAAGCCCACTCCAGTAAGACCCAGATCTTCCTGGGGAGCACGGACTGGGACAGGGGGATGGGAGTAGAGGTGGGAGCCATGAACTGGCCTTTCCTGTGCCTAACAGCACAGATCTCTCCTCAGGCTTTGGGTTCAGAGACCCCTTCCGCTCCAGAAACTCTGTGGCCAACCCAACAGCCCACCGCGAATCACCTCCCACCTCCCCCTCCACCTTCCAGCAGTGCCTCCCATTCCAGCACCCCTCCCAGCCCAGCAATCAGTAATTAGAACTAAATTTCTTGTGGTAAGGCAGGTTCTTCTGTATCCTTTCCCTTCTTGCATGTTTCATAGACTTCATCCGAGGTTCAGGATCAGACATGTTTGGACCCAGGTTCCCCATGCCTGCAGGGGACAGGAGAAGCCAGAGCATCAGGGTCAGAGCTCAGTCATAGAATCACGGTTTGGCTTGGAAGGGACCTTAAAGACCATCCAGTGCCACACCCTGCCATGGGCACAAACACCTCCCAGCAGACCAGGTTACTCCAGCCCCCTCCAACCTGGCCTTGAACCCTTCCAGGGATGGGGCAGCCACAGCTTCTCTGGCAAACCTGGGCCAGAGTCTCATGCCCTCACAGCAAAGACTTTCTTCTCATCTAAATCTCTCCTCTTTTAGTTTAAAACTCTCTTCACTGGCCAGCCCAGGTACACCTCCCAAACAGGGAAAAGGAGGAGAACTCCCCATAAAAAAACATCAAATAACATTAAATACCCTCTTCCCTCAATTCTGAGGATGCAGAAAATTTCTCCGCTCTACGGAAAGAGAAGATCAGGTCACATCCCATGGTTGTTCCCCAGCAAATCTGAGGGGAGGTGGTCCATTCCTGGGCTAGTGTCCCCAGTCTGCCCACCGCCCCAGGCACTACCCCTCAGGGTTTGCCTGGACCCAGGGAATGTATGGAGGGAGAAGATGGGCAAGGGCGGAAAGTGTTGGCCACAGAGCACCCATGATAGAACACCAAGGCAGGGGAAGCTCACAGAGACTTACCCGGTGCTGCAGGTCGTTGCTCTAGAAAGGAGAAAGAGAAGCAATGAGTGACAAGAAGGGACAGATTCTCACCCCATGGAAGCTCCTGCAGCAGTGGGCAGAGCTTGGGCAGAGCCCGAACTCATTCTGTTTGGGGAGTGGGAACAGAGCCCCAAACCTGTGAATGGCTCCCTCCAGCCTGGCAATGTCTCATGGCTGGTGGCCATCGGATCTGGGCAGGGGAGAGGGTCCTTTCCTGATCTCATGTCCCCCAGCTGCCCACCCCACCAGGAACATCCCCTTGGGGTATAATCAAACCCAGGGAATACAGGATGCCCACCATGGCTAAGGTGGGGAAGGGTTGAGCACATAGCGCCCGGGAGAGGACACTGAGCCAGGAGGAGATCACCGAGACTCACCCAGTTCTTCTTCTCGATCCCCTGGAAAGGAAAACCAGAAGCAATGAGTGATCAGAGAGAACATCTTCTCATCACACACCTGCAACCACAGGAGTGGGTAGATCCCAAACTCCTCTTTGTTCCGAGTGGGAAAACACCCCCAAACCCTGCGCATGGCTCCCTCCAGCGTGGTTAATTCCCATAAACTCTCCCCAGAGACTCCGGTGAGGGGAAAGGATCAAGCCCTGCTCTGCTGTCCCCGAGCTGTCCATGCCTCCAGGCACATCCCCTTGGAATTTCTCCAGACCCAGGGGATGCCGGGATGGAGAGGACGGGCAAGGTGGGGAAGTGTCAAGCACAGAGCACCAGGGAGAAGACACTGAGCCAGGAGGAGATCACCGAGACTCACCCAGTGATAAATCTTGCATACCTGCAAAGGAAAACCAGAAGCAATGAGTGATCAGAGAGAACACTTTCTCATCACACACCTGCAACCACAGGAGTGGGTAGATCCCAAACTCCTCTTTGTTCCGAGTGGGAAAACACCCCCAAACCCTGCACATGGCTCCCTCCAGCCTGGTTAAGTCCCATAAACTGTCCCCAGAGACTCTGGTGAGGGGAAAGGATCAAGCCTTGCTTTACTGTCCCCAAGCTGTCCATGCCCCCAGGTACATCCCCTCTGGATTTGTTCAGACCCAGGGGATGCAGGGATGGAGAGGATGGGAAAGGTGGGGAAGCGTCAAGCACAGAGCACCAGGGAGAAGACACTGAGCCAGGAGGAGCTCACGGAGACTCACACAGTGTTACATCTTGTATACCTGCAAAGGAAAACCAGAAGAAACGAGTGATCAGAGAGAGCATCTTCTCATCACACACCTGCAACCACAGGAGTGGGCAGGTCCCAAACTCCTCCTTTTTGGAATGTGGGAAAGCACCCCCAAACCCTGTGAATGGCTCCCTCCATCCTGGTCAAGTCCCACAACTGGTCCCCAGGGATTCTGGTGAGGGGAGATGGTCCACCCCTGTTCTGCTGTCCCCGAAGTTGCCCACCCCCCCAGTAATCTCCCCTCGTGGTTTCGCTGGACACAGGGGATCCAGAGGTGGATAGGACAGGCAAGAGGGCAAGGGGTCGAACCCAGAGCACTCAGAAGAAGACACCAAGCCAAGAGGACCTCATGGTGACTCACTCAGTGCTACATCTAATTGGTTTACAGAGGGAAAAAAAAAAACAATAAGTGATGAGTGGGGACAGCTTCTCATCCACTAGCAGAAGTTCTCAACGACTTCTTTGCCTCGGTCTTCACTGGTAACCCCCTTCCTCCTAGTTCTTGTGTTGATGACAAAAAAGTTGGAGACCAGGGCGACAAGGTCCCTCCCACTGTACGTGAAGACAAGGTACGAGATCAACTCAGGAGCCTGAAGATATACAAGTCCATGGGACCTGATGAGATACATCCCAGAGTCCTGAAGGAACTAGCTGATGTAGTTGCCAAACCACTTTCCATGATATTTGAAAAATCATGGCAGTCAGGTGAAGTCCCTGCAGACTGGAAGAAGGGGAACATCACACCCATTTTTAAAAAGGGTAGAAAGGAGGACCCTGGGAACTACCGACCTGTCAGTCTCACCTCTGTGCCTGGGAAGATCATGGAACAAATCCTCCTAGATGCCATGCTTGGGCACATGAAGGACAGGGAGGTAATCCAGGACACCCAACATGGCTTTACTAGGGGCAGGTCCTGCCTGACTAACCTAGTGGCCTTCTATGATAAAGTGACTTGGTCAGTAGACAAGGGG
>NW_015091951.1:3803-7228 GCF_001431845.1 Calidris pugnax | reverse complement strand
TGTGACCAATGGCATTCTCACACTAAATCCAAACATCAGCAGTTACTAGAAAGAAAAATAACTCCATCCAAGCTGAAATGAGGACATTCCGGGCTGCTCAGAGACCCCACATCAGTCCATGTGCCCGCCCCTCACTCCCCATCTGCTCCCCCAGCTGGGGCAAAGAGAGCCACATCTCCTGCAGGATCCAGGAGAGGACAGCGAGGAGCCTCTGGAGAAGGCCAGGGGTTGCTGGAGGCTACTGAGACGGTGGAAGGGGAGGAGAACATGTAGGAGGTGCTGTCGCTGAGGCACAGCTGGGTTTTCCTTGTCTCCACTCAAAACCAGGGGTGCAGGGTCTCCCTGTGGAACGAGGCTGGTGGGAAAGTGAAGATCTCGATCCCAGTGGCGGTATTGAGGAAAAGTCACCAGCCCCCAAGCCCACTCCAGTAAGACCCAAATCTTCCTGGGGAGCACGGACTGGGACAGGGGGATGGGAGTAGAGGTGGGAGCCATGAACTGGCCTTTCCTGTGCCTAACAGCACAGATCTCTCCTCAGGCTTTGGGTTCAGAGACCCCTTCCGCTCCAGAAACTCTGTGGCCAACCCAACAGCCCACCGCGAATCACCTCCCACCTCCCCCTCCACCTTCCAGCAGTGCCTCCCATTCCAGCACCCCTCCCAGCCCAGCAATCAGTAATTAGAACTAAATTTCTTGTGGTAAGGCAGGTTCTTCTGTATCCTTTCCCTTCTTGCATGTTTCATAGACTTCATCCGAGGTTCAGGATCAGACATGTTTGGACCCAGGTTCCCCATGCCTGCAGGGGACAGGAGAAGCCAGAGCATCAGGGACAGAGCTCAGTCATAGAATCATGGTTTGGCTTGGAAGGGACCTTAAAGACCATCCAGTGCCACACCCTGCCATGGGCACAAACACCTCCCAGCAGACCAGGTTACTCCAGCCCCCTCCAACCTGGCCTTGAACCCTTCCAGGGATGGGGCAGCCACAGCTTCTCTGGCAAACCTGGGCCAGAGTCTCATGCCCTCACAGCAAAGACTTTCTTCTCATCTAAATCTCTCCTCTTTTAGTTTAAAACTCTCTTCACTGGCCAGCCCAGGTACACCTCCCAAACAGGGAAAAGGAGGAGAACTCCCCATAAAAAAACATCAAATAACATTAAATACCCTCTTCCCTCAATTCTGAGGATGCAGAAAATTTCTCCGCTCTACGGAAAGAGAAGATCAGGTCACATCCCATGGTTGTTCCCCAGCAAATCTGAGGGGAGGTGGTCCATTCCTGGGCTAGTGTCCCCAGTCTGCCCACCGCCCCAGGCACTACCCCTCAGGGTTTGCCTGGACCCAGGGAATGTATGGAGGGAGAAGATGGGCAAGGGCGGAAAGTGTTGGCCACAGAGCACCCATGATAGAACACCAAGGCAGGGGAAGCTCACAGAGACTTACCCGGTGCTGCAGGTCGTTGCTCTAGAAAGGAGAAAGAGAAGCAATGAGTGACAAGAAGGGACAGATTCTCACCCCATGGAAGCTCCTGCAGCAGTGGGCAGAGCTTGGGCAGAGCCCGAACTCATTCTGTTTGGGGAGTGGGAACAGAGCCCCAAACCTGTGAATGGCTCCCTCCAGCCTGGCAATGTCTCATGGCTGGTGGCCATCGGATCTGGGCAGGGGAGAGGGTCCTTTCCTGATCTCATGTCCCCCAGCTGCCCACCCCACCAGGAACATCCCCTTGGGGTATAATCAAACCCAGGGAATACAGGATGCCCACCATGGCTAAGGTGGGGAAGGGTTGAGCACATAGCGCCCGGGAGAGGACACTGAGCCAGGAGGAGATCACCGAGACTCACCCAGTTCTTCTTCTCGATCCCCTGGAAAGGAAAACCAGAAGCAATGAGTGATCAGAGAGAACATCTTCTCATCACACACCTGCAACCACAGGAGTGGGTAGATCCCAAACTCCTCTTTGTTCCGAGTGGGAAAACACCCCCAAACCCTGCGCATGGCTCCCTCCAGCGTGGTTAATTCCCATAAACTCTCCCCAGAGACTCCGGTGAGGGGAAAGGATCAAGCCCTGCTCTGCTGTCCCCGAGCTGTCCATGCCTCCAGGCACATCCCCTTGGAATTTCTCCAGACCCAGGGGATGCCGGGATGGAGAGGACGGGCAAGGTGGGGAAGTGTCAAGCACAGAGCACCAGGGAGAAGACACTGAGCCAGGAGGAGATCACCGAGACTCACCCAGTGATAAATCTTGCATACCTGCAAAGGAAAACCAGAAGCAATGAGTGATCAGAGAGAACACTTTCTCATCACACACCTGCAACCACAGGAGTGGGTAGATCCCAAACTCCTCTTTGTTCCGAGTGGGAAAACACCCCCAAACCCTGCACATGGCTCCCTCCAGCCTGGTTAAGTCCCATAAACTGTCCCCAGAGACTCTGGTGAGGGGAAAGGATCAAGCCTTGCTTTACTGTCCCCAAGCTGTCCATGCCCCCAGGTACATCCCCTCTGGATTTGTTCAGACCCAGGGGATGCAGGGATGGAGAGGATGGGAAAGGTGGGGAAGCGTCAAGCACAGAGCACCAGGGAGAAGACACTGAGCCAGGAGGAGCTCACGGAGACTCACACAGTGTTACATCTTGTATACCTGCAAAGGAAAACCAGAAGAAACGAGTGATCAGAGAGAGCATCTTCTCATCACACACCTGCAACCACAGGAGTGGGCAGGTCCCAAACTCCTCCTTTTTGGAACTGAGCCAGGAGGAGCTCACGGAGACTCACACAGTGTTACATCTTGTATACCTGCAAAGGAAAACCAGAAGAAACCAGATTCTCACCCCATGGAAGCTCCTGCAGCGGTGGGCAGAGCTTGGGCAGAGCCCGAACTCATTCTGTTTGGGGAGTGGGAACAGAGCCCCAAACCTGTGAATGGCTCCCTCCAGCCTGGTCAAGTGCCACAACTGGTCCCCAGGGATTCTGGTGAGGGGAGATGGTCCACCCCTGCTCTGCTGTCCCCGAAGTTGCCCACCCCCCCCAGTAATCTCCCCTCGTGGTTTCGCTGGACACAGGGGATCCAGAGGTGGATAGGACAGGCAAGAGGGCAAGGGGTCGAACCCAGAGCACTCAGAAGAAGACACCAAGCCAAGAGGACCTCATGGTGACTCACTCAGTGCTACATCTAATTGGTTTACAGAGGGAAAAAAAAAAACAATAAGTGATGAGTGGGGACAGCTTCTCATCCACTAGCAGAAGTTCTCAACGACTTCTTTGCCTCGGTCTTCACTGGTAACCCCCTTCCTCCTAGTTCTTGTGTTGATGACAAAAAAGTTGGAGACCAGGGCGACAAGGTCCCTCCCACAGTAAGTGAAGACAAGGTACGAGATCAACTCAGGAGCCTGAAGATATACAAGTCCATGGGACCTGATGAGATACGTCCCA
>NW_015091951.1:0-438 GCF_001431845.1 Calidris pugnax | reverse complement strand
AGCCCCCAGGGGATGCAGGGACAAAGGGGACAGGCAAGGGGGAAAGGGACCGAGCACAGAGCCCCCTTTACAGAACCCCCGTAGAGAGCCAGAAGGAGCTCACGGACACTCACCCAGTGCTGCATCTCGTTGCTCTGGAAAGGAAAAACAGAAGCAATGAGTGATCAGAGAGAACATCTTCTTATCACACGCCTGCAACCACAGGCGTGGGCAGCTCCCAAACTCCTCCTTTTTGGGATGTGGGAAAGGAGCCCCAAACCCTGTGAATGGCTCCCTCCAGCCAGCTCAATTCCCATGGCTGGTGGCCAGCAGGTCTGGGCAGGGGAGAGGGTCCATCCCTGCTCTGGTGTCCCCAGGATGCCCACATCCCCAGGCACATCCCCTCGACGTTTGTTAGACCCAGGGGATACAGGGATGGAGGGGACGGGCAAGAGGGGA
>NW_015091950.1:0-2721 GCF_001431845.1 Calidris pugnax | reverse complement strand
GGAAAATAAACCCTTTATCTGCAAACAAACGGGGGGAATCGGGCCAGGCAGGATCAGTCGAGACAACAACCCTCTGCTGGGTGACACCACACTCAGGTTTTCTCCACCTCTGAGGTCTTTGTCCTCCTCTAACACCGGCTCCTCCGGTGGGATGAGCCACGGAGCAACCACTCGCCCAGGTTGGGGGGTTCCTGATGGGACGGGTGCTGAACAGACCCCAAAGTCCCTTCTGCTGCCGTGACCAGGGTGGGACAAGTCTGTGACAAGGTGGCATATCATAAAAAATTTTAAAACATTGCTTTTTCCTAATCTAGAAGATCCTAAAAGGGGAAAAAATGCTCCTGCAAGACATAGCTACTGTGGTGGTCTCTATTCTCCTGATTTCCTGTCCATCAGCAGCTCCTCCTGTCTGTCCCCACAGTTAAATTGGGACTAGGGCTGGTGGGGTGCCCTGGGTGTCCCCAACTTGGGGCCTCCGGCTGGAGGCCACCGGGCTGGGTGACAAGGTGCCAGTGCCACCTTGTGGCAGCTGCCTCAGGGTCCCCGTGCCTCAAGCACCTGCTCCTTCCCCAGGACAACCTCGGGATTCCTGGGACCAGGGCAGCTGGGCTTGTCCCCACAGAACCCACAGCTCCAAGCTGGATGGTGTCCCCTTGGGACCCATGGCTCTGGGCTGGTTGGTGTCCCCTTGGGACCTACGGCTTTGGGCTGGTTGGTGTCTCCTCAGACCCATGGCTCCAGGCTGGTTGGTGTCCCCTTGCGACCTTCAGCTTTGGGCTGGTTGGTGTCTCCTCAGACCCATGGCTCCGGGCTGGTTGGTGTCCCCTTGGGACCTTCAGCTTTGGGCTGGTTGGTGTCTCCTCAGACCCACGGCTCCAGGCTGGTTGGTGTGCCCTTGGGACCTATGGCTTCAGGCTGGTTGGTGTCTTTTCAGACACATGGCTCCAGGCTGGTTGGTGTCCCCTTGGGACCTATGGCTCTGGAAAGGTTGGAGTCTCCTCAGACACATGGCTCTGGGCTGGTTGGTGTCCCCTTGGGACCTACGGCTCTGGGCTGGCTGCTGTCTCCTGTGGGAGTCATGGCTCTGGGCTGGTTGGTGTCCCCTTGGGACCTACGGCTTTGGGCTGGTTGCTGTCCCCATGGAATCCATGGTTCCAGGCTGGCCGGTGTCCTCTTGGACCCATGTCTCTGGGCTGGCTGGTGTCCCCTTGCGACCCATGGCTCTGGGCTGGCTGGTTTCCCTTTGGGACCCACAGCTTCAAGGTGGCTGGTGTCCCCTTGGGACCCACGACTCCAAGTTGGCTCGTGTCCCCTTGGGACCCAAGGCTCCAGGCTGGCCGGGCATCCCCATGGCTCTGGGTTGGTTGGCTGTCCCCCATGGGACTCATGGCTCTGGGCTAGTTGGTTGTCCCCTTGGGACCCATGTGGTCTTGGCTGGTTGGCTGTCCCCATGAGACCCATGGCTCCAGGCTGGCTCGTGTCCCCATGGGACCCATGGCTTCAGGCTGGTTCGGTGTCCCCTTGGGACCCATGGCTCCAGGATGGTTGGTGTCCTCATGGGACCCGTGGCTCCAGGCTGGCTGGTGTCCCCATGGAACCCATGGCTCCAGGTCAGCTTGAAGAGCTCAACCTCGGCAGAGGGTTGTGCTGGGCTGCTGAGGATGCTTGGAGGAGTACAGAAACAGGGAGTTACAGAGGAGCGCAGCTTTGGGAGCCTCCCAAATTTGCTTCAGTTGATGGAGGAAGGATTTTGAGACTAATTAGGTGCTCACCCCAGAGCTCTGAGATTCCTTGTCAAAGCTGATGGGGCTCTGGCCTCACTCCCTGTGCTGCAGGAGCAGATGATTTCATGGTGTTTGCATGAGCGAACGCTCACACAGTTTGTTTAACAACAAGGAGACATGCCCTGGCACCCAGAGAGGAGAGCTGGGGAAGGGTCTTGGGGTCTTTTTAGTCTTGAGATGAAGAAGACTTGGGGGGGATCTAATCAATGCATACAAATCCTTAAAGGGAGGGTGTCAGGAGGATGGGGCTGGTCTCTTTTCAGTGGTGCCCAGGGACAGGACAAGAGGAAATGGGCACAAACTTGAATCGTAAGAAGTTCCACCTAAACATGAGGAGGAACTTCTTTCCTGCGAGAGTGGCAGAGCCCTGGCAGAGGCTGCCCAGAGAGGTGGTGGAGTCTCCTTCTCTGGAGACACTCAAACCCCACCTGGACACGTTCCTGTGGGACCTGCTCTGGGTGGACCTGCTCTGGCAGGGGGTTGGAGGAGATGATCTCCAGAGGTCCCTTCCAACCCCATATGATTCTATGATTCTAAGCACTGGCCTTGGCCAAATCCCTAAATCCAACCATGAAAACCATAGTTGACTACATTATGGTTTTAAGCAATGTAGCTAGAAAAAAAATAGGGCTCCTGGGAGGCCAATTTATTTAAGTTTTTTTTTTTTTCTTCTTGGCACGCAGCAATGAATCACAGGAGACAGGGTGTCGGTAGCACTTTGCCTGGTCCTTGGAAAAGGATATGGAAACACGGCGTCTGTGGGAAGTTCAGGCTGACCTTGGCTTAGTGAATCAATGGTAGGATTGTTGGAGCAATGGGAATTATGGAGGCCTGTTCCCAGGAGGGCTTTGATGCTGGGCATTCCGATAAGGAATGTGCAAGGTGAAAGGGGAGCTGTGGAGGGTTCGCTGCACCCTCAGTAAGTTTGCAGATGACA
>NW_015091949.1:0-1530 GCF_001431845.1 Calidris pugnax | reverse complement strand
CAGAAATATACTGTCTGGACCCAAAATTCACTGTCTGGACCCAAAAAACCACTGTCTGGACCCAAATTCCACTTTCCAGACCCAAAATCCACTTTCTGGAACCAAATCGGTCACTTTTCACCCCCAAATCCACTTTCTGGACCCAAAAATCCATTTTCTGGACCAAAAGTGATCACTTCCTGCCTCAAAATCCACCTTCTGGAGCCAAAAATCCACTTTCTGGACCCAAAAATCCATTTTCTGGACCAAAAGTGATCACTTCCTGCCTCAAAATCCACCTTCTGGAGCCAAAAATCCACTTTCTGGACCCAAAAATCCATTTTCTGGACCAAAAGTGATCACTTCCTGCCTCAAAATCCACCTTCTGGAGCCAAAAATCCACTTTCTGGACCCAAAAATCCATTTTCTGGACCAAAAGTGATCACTTCCTGCCTCAAAATCCACCTTCTGGAGCCAAAAATCCACTTTCTGGACCCAAAAATCCATTTTCTGGACCAAAAGTGATCACTTCCTGCCTCAAAATCCACCTTCTGGAGCCAAAAATCCACTTTCTGGACCCAAAAATCCATTTTCTGGACCAAAAGTGATCACTTCCTGCCTCAAAATCCACCTTCTGGAGCCAAAAATCCACTTTCTGGACCCAAAAATCCATTTTCTGGACCAAAAGTGATCACTTCCTGCCTCAAAATCCACCTTCTGGAGCCAAAAATCCACTTTCTGGACCCAAAAATCCATTTTCTGGACCAAAAGTGATCACTTCCTGCCTCAAAATCCACCTTCTGGAGCCAAAAATCCACTTTCTGGACCCAAAAATCCACTTTCTGGACACAGAATCCACTTCCCGCCCCAAAATCCACTTTCCAGAGACAAATCGGTCATTTTCCGCCTCGAAATACACTTTCTGGAGCCAGAAATTAACTTTCTGGACCCAAAATTCCACTTCCCAGACCCAAATTCCACTTTCTGGACCCAAAAATCCACCTGCCGGACCCAAATTCCACTTTCCGGACCCAAAAAACCACTTTCCGGACATAAAAATACAGTTTTTGGACCCAAATTGGTTATTTTCTGTCTTGAAATACACTTTCTGGAGCCAAAAATACACTTTCAGGATCCAAACCGGTCACTTCCTGCCCCAAAATTCACTTTCTGGACCAAAATGGGTCACTCCCTGCCCTGAAACCCACTTCTGGACCAAAAATCCACTTTCTGGACACAAAAATCCATTTTCTGGACCCAAATCAGTCACTTTTCGCCCCCCATTTTCTGGACCCAAATCAGTCACTTTTCGCCCCCAAATCCACTTTCTGGACCCAAAATCCACTTTCTGGCCCCAAAATTCCACATTCCGAACCCAAAATCCACTTTCCGGACCCAAATCGGTCATTTTCCGCCTCGAAATACACTTTCTGGACCAAAAATCCACTTTCTGGACCCAAAATTCACTGTCTGGACCCCAAAATTCACTGTCTGGACCCCAAAAATCCACTTTCTGGCCCCAAAAATCCACTTTCTGGAACCAAATCGGTC
>NW_015091948.1:22472-26326 GCF_001431845.1 Calidris pugnax | reverse complement strand
GTGTCCCTCGGGTGGAGGATGTCCCCAAGGTGGAGGTGTCCCCCAAGGTTGGGTGTCCCCAAGGTGAGGGCGTCCCCAGGGTGGGTTTGTCCCCAAGGTGAAGATGTCCCGAAAGGGGGCTGTCCCCAAGGTTGGGTGTCCCTAGAGTGGGGGTGTCCCCATTGTAGGGTGTCCCCAAGGTGGGTCTGTCCCCGGGGCAAAGATGTCCCCAAGGGAAGGGGTATCCCCAAGCTGGGGTGTCCCCAAGGCGGGGCTGTCCCTATAGTAGGGTGTCCCTAGGGTGGGGTGTCCCCATGGTAGGGTGTCCCCAAGGTGGGTTTGTCCTCAGGGAAGGGGTGTCCCCATGATAGGGTGTCCCCAGGGCAAGGGTGTCCCCATGGGGGGCTGTCCCTGTAGTAGGGTGTCCCCAAGGTGGTTTTGTCCCCAGTGTCCCCAAGGTGGTTTTGTCCCCAGTGTCCCCAAGGTGGTTTTGTCCCCAAGGTGGGTGTCTTTATGGGGGACACCTCCACCTTGGAGGATGTCCCCAAGGTAGAGGTGTCCCCCAAGGGGGGCTTTCCCCGTAGTAGGGTATCCCCAAGGTGAGGGTGTCCCCAGGGTAGGTTTGTCCCCAAGGTGAAGGTGTCCCCAAAGGGGGCTGTCCCCATGGCAGGGTGTCCTGCTTGGTTGAGGTGTCCCCAAGGTGGGGGTGTCCCCCACGACCCCAGCCATCCCCACCGCAGGAGCATGTCCCCAAAGCGGGGTCTCCTGCTGGGCTGCTCCCCAAGAGGTGACACCCCGTGGACAGGGGGGGTCTGTCCCCACGCTGGGGGTTGTCCCCACAGCCGGGGTGTCCCCTCACCGTGTCCCCCCACGTGTGTGTCCCCCCCCAGTTACCTGCAGACGTGGAAGAAGACCCTCCTGGTGGTGTCCCACGACCAGGGCTTCCTCGACGACGTCTGCACCGACATCATCCACCTCGACGCCCAGCGCCTCTTCTACTACCGGGGCAACTACAGTGCGTGGGGGGGTGGGGAGGGTAATTAGGGAGAGGTTGGGGCAATTAGCAGGGTGTTAATTACCCCCTCCCGGTGTCCCCGCAGTGACCTTCAAGAAGATGTACCAGCAGAAGCAGAAGGAGCTGCTCAAGCAGTTCGAGAAGCAGGAGAAGAAGCTCCGCGACCTCAAGGCCGGTGGGAAGTCCACCAAGCAGGCGGTGAGTGAGGGGGGATCCCACTGGATCCCTGGGGATCCGCTCCCTGGGGATCCCCTTTCCCACCTTTTGGGGATCCCCCCTCCTCTGGGATCCCCTTCCCTTGGGATCCCTGCTCTTGGAATTGACTCCTGGGGGATCCCACCCTTCACTGGGATCTACTCCCCTTGGGATCCTCTCCCTGGGGATCCCCTTCCCTTGGGATCCCTGCTCTTGGGATCTACTCCCCTTGGGATCCCACCCGCCCTTGGGATCCACTTCCTGGGGATCCTCTTCCCTTGGGATCCCTGCTCTTGGAATCCACTCCTGTGGGATCCCACCCCCCCTTGGGATCCCCTCTCCTGCCTTTGGGCTCCCTCCTCCTCTAGGATCCCCTTCCCTTGGGATCCCTGCTTTTGGAATCCACTCCCGTGGGATCCCACCCGCCCTTGAGATCTCCTTCCCTTGGGATCCACCCCCTGGGGATCCCCTCTCCCACCTTTGGGCTTCCCCCTCCTCTGGGATCCCCTTCCCTTGGGATCCCTGCTCTTGGAATCCACTCCTGTGGGATCCCACCCTTCACTGGGATCTACTCCCCTTGGGATCCCACCTACCCTTGGGATCCACTCCCTGGGGATTCCCCCTCTTCTGGGATCCTCTTCCCTTGGGATCCCTGCTCTTGGAATTGACTCCTGTGCGATCCCACCCTTCAATGGGATCTACTCCCCTTGGGATCCATTCCCTGGGGATCCCCCCTCCTCTGGGATCCCCTTCCCTTGGGATCCCTGCTCTTGGAATCCACTCCTGTGGGATCCACCCCCTGGAGATCCCCTCTCCCACCTTTGGACTCCCCCCTCCTCTGGGATCCCCTTCCCTTGGGATCCCTGCTCTTGGAATCCACTCCTGTGGGATCCACCCCCTGGAGATCCCCTCTCCCACCTTTGGACTCCCCCCTCCTCTGGGATCCCCTTCCCTTGGGATCCCTGCTCTTGGAATCCACTCCTGTGGGATCCACCCCCTGGAGATCCCCTCTCCCACCTTTGGACTCCCCCCTCCTCTGGGATCCCCTTCCCTTGGGATCCCTGCTCTTGGAATCCACTCCTGTGGGATCCACCCCCTGGAGATCCCCTCTCCCACCTTTGGACTCCCCCCTCCTCTGGGATCCCCTTCCCTTGGGATCCCTGCTCTTGGAATCCACTCCTGTGGGATCCACCCCCTGGAGATCCCCTCTCCCACCTTTGGACTCCCCCCTCCTCTGGGATCCCCTTCCCTTGGGATCCCTGCTCTTGGAATCCACTCCCATGGGATCCCACCCGTCCTTGGGATCTACTCCCCTTGTGATCCCCCTTTGCCTTTGGGATTCCTCCTCCTTTGGGATCCCCTTTGCTTGGGATCTGCTCCCTTGGGATCCCCACTCCTGGAATCCACTCCCCTGGGATCCTCTCTCCCTGCCTTGGGATCCTCTCCCTTGGGATCCCCCCCACCTCCAGGATCCAATCCCTTGGGGACACCCACCCCCCTTGGGATCTAATCCTGTTGGATCCCACCCCCCCTTGGGATCTACTCCCCTGGACACCCTCCCCCTCGCCCCCTGCCTGGGGATCCCCCTCCACTTGGGATCCACTCCCCTGGGATCCCACCCATCCTTGGGATTGACTCCCCTTGGGATCCACTCCCTGGGGATCCCCTCTCCCACCTCTGGGATCCCCTTTCCTTGGGATCCCCGCTCTTGGAATCCACTCCTGTGGGATCTACTCCCTTTGGGATCCCACCCATCCTTGGGATCCTCACCCTTGGGATTTCCACCCCCCATGGAATCCCCCTGCCTTGAGACCCCCCCTCGCCCTTGGGATTCACTCCCTTGGGATCCCTGCTCTTGGAATCCACTCCCCTGGGATTCCACCTGTCTGTGGGATCTACTCCCCTTGGGATCCTCCTCCTTGGAATCCCTCTCCCTTTGAGATTCCTCCTCGCCCTTGGGATCCCCTTCCCTTGGGATCCCCTTCCCTTGGGATCTACTCTCTTGGGATCCACTCTCTTGGGATCCTTCTCCTTCCCTTGGAATCCATTCCCCAGGGATCCCACCCTTCCTTGGGATCTACCCCCCCAGATACCCCCCTTCTCCTTGGAATCCCCTGCTTTTGGGATCCCCCTCCTTCCCTTGGAATCCACTCCCCAGGGATCCCACCCATCCTTGGGATCTACCCCCCTGGAGACCCCCCCCTTCACCTTGGAATCCCCTGTTTTTGGGATCTGCTCCCTTGGGATCCCCACTCCTGGAATCCACTCCCCTGGGATCCTCTCTCCCTGCCTTGGGATCCTCTCCCTTGGGATCCCCCCCACCTCCAGGATCCAATCCCTTGGGGACACCCACCCCCCTTGGGATCTAATCCTGTTGGATCCCACCCCCCCTTGGGATCTACTCCCCTGGACACCCTCCCCCTCGCCCCCTGCCTGGGGATCCCCCTCCACTTGGGATCCACTCCCCTGGGATCCCCCCCATCCTTGGGATTGACTCCCCTTGGGATCCACTCCCTGGGGATCCCCTCTCCCACCTCTGGGATCCCCTTTCCTTGGGATCCCCGCTCTTGGAATCCACTCCTGTGGGATCTACTCCCTTTGGGATCCCACCCATCCTTGGGATCCTCACCCTTGGGATTTCCACCCCCCATTGTATCACCCCGCC
>NW_015091948.1:14755-16043 GCF_001431845.1 Calidris pugnax | reverse complement strand
CACCCCCACCTCCTTCGTTAATAAAGAGGATGGGAGCGCTAACGGCCGGGAGCGTCTTCATTGGGGGTGGTGGGGTTTGGAGTGAAGGCCATCAGTAGGGTCCAGAGTGAACGGGGAGGCGGGTGGGGGGGTTCTGCACCATAAATAGGGGGTTCTGCCCCATAGGTGGGGGGTTTCAGCCCCATAGATGAGGATTTCTGCCCCATAGATCGGGGTTTCTGCCCTATAGCGGGAATTTCTATCGCATAAGTGGGGATTTCTGCCCCATAGGTGGTATTTCTGTCCCATAGATTGGGGCTTCTGCCCTATAGCGGGAATTTCTATCACGTAAGTGGGGATTTCTGCCCCATAGATAGGGATTCCTGCCCCTTAGGGGGGATTTCTGCTCCTTAAGGGGGTAATTCTGCCCCATAGATGGGGGTTTCTGCCCTATAGGGGGGATTTCTATCGCATAAGTGGGGATTTCTGCCCCATAGGTGGGGGTTTCAGCCCCACAGATGAAGATTTCTGTACTATAGATAGGAGTTTCTGCCCCATAGGGGGTAATTCTGCCCCATAGGTGGGGGTTTCTGCCCCATAGGTAGGATTTCTGCCCTATAGGTGGGGGTTTCTGCCCCATAATTAGGTATTTCTGCCCCATAGGTGGGCATTTATGACCCTGGGGGGGGATTTCTGCCCCATAGATGGGGATTTCTGCCCTATAGGTGGGGATTTTGGCCCCATAAGTAAGGATTTCTGCGCTATAATTGGGTATTTGGGCCCCATAGATAGGTATTCCTGCCCCATAAGTGGATATTTCTGCCCCATAGATGAGGATATCTGCCCAATGTGGGGATTTCTGCCCCATAGATGGGGATTTATGACCCGGGGGGGGTATTTTCACCCCATAAGCGGGTATTTCTGCGCTCCCTTCGGCCTGGCCGGGCGCCGCCCACTGCGCCTGCGCGGCCACCGAGACGGGGCCTAGAGCGCCCCCCGTGAGCCGCTTCCGGTCCGCCAGCGCTTCCTATTGGTTGGCTGGCTCTCAAACCCCGCCTCCCTGAGACCCTCCTCGCGTCGGGCGGCTTGGTCCCGCCTCCTTCTGTGGTGATTCTTCCCCTCATTGGCTCCCGTGGGTTGGTCCCGCCTCCTTCTGTGGTGATTCTTCCTCCCATTGGCTCCCGCGGGGTGATCCCGCCCCCTTCTGAGGTGATTCTTCCTCCCATTGGCTCGCACGAGGGGGCGCGCCGTGCGCCTGTCTTTTCTTCTATTGGCTGTCGCTGCTTCGCCCCGCCCTCCTCTGAGGTGC
>NW_015091948.1:13584-13915 GCF_001431845.1 Calidris pugnax | reverse complement strand
GGTTTAGTGGCCCTGGGGAGGGGTGGGTGGCCCCAGGGAGGATAAATGGTCCCTGGAAGCAGGTTTAGTGGCCCCGGGGGGGGGTTAGTGGCCTTGGGGAGGGGTAAATGACCCCTAGAAGCAGGTTAAGTGGCCAACGAAGGGGGATAGATGGCCCGTGAGGGGGTAAGTGGTCCCCAGGGAGGGGGTAGGTGGTCCCTAGAGGAGTGGTAAGTGGTCCCGGGGGGGTTAATGGCCCCTGGAAATGAATTTAGTGGTCCTGGGGGGGGATAGATGGCCCTCAAGGGGGGTTAAGTGGCCCCAGGGAGGGGTAGTGGCCCCCGGGGAGGGG
>NW_015091948.1:4185-6766 GCF_001431845.1 Calidris pugnax | reverse complement strand
CTCTGCCCCCCAAGTCCTCCCCCCCCCCGCACCTGGTAGAGGAAGTTGAGCCTCTGCAGCGCCTCCCGGTCCCGCACGGGCGCCGCCATCTTGCCCCTCCGATTGGCCACGCCCCCCGGAGTGGGCGGGGCCGAGCCTCCCCATTGGCTGCGCTCCTCCGAGGGGCGTGGTCTCCGCGTGTCTCCGGGAGGGGGCCGCGCGATGAAAATATCGTCACTTCCGGCGCCGGCGGAAAGCGTCACTTCCGGCGGCGGGCGAAGCGGTGAGTAGGGGAGGGGAGGGAGCGGGACCCGTCTGTGGGGCGAGCCCTATAGCGCCCTATAGACACCTATAGCCCCCCGGAACGGCCTCCCCGCCGTGGGGCCTGCCCCATAGAGCCGCTTTCTGTGGGGTTTTGCCCTATAGGGACCCCTATAGCGACCAGAAACAGCCTCCCCCCAGCAGGGCCTCCCCTATAGGGCCTGTTCCTATGGGGAGCCGCCCTATAGGGCCCCTTTCTATAGGGTTTTCTCTATAGGGATCTATAAGAAGGGTGCCTATAGGGTCTCTATTTATAGGGAGCCACCCTATAGGGTCTCTTTCTATGGGGCCTCCCCTATAGGGCCTGTTCCTATGGGGAGCCGCCCTATAGGGCCCCTTTCTATAGGGTTTTCTCTATAGGGATCTATAAGAAGGGCGCATATAGGGTCTCTACTTACAGGGAGCCACCCTATAGGGTCTCTTTCTATGGGGCCTCCCCTATAGGGCCTGTTCCTATGGGGAGCCGCCCTATAGGGCCCCTTTCTATAGGGCTTTCTCTATAGGGATCTATAAGAAGGGCCCCTATAAGGATCCTACTTATAGGGAGCCACCCTATAGGGCTTCTTTCTATGGGGTCTCTCCTATAGGGCCTGTTCCTATAGGGAGCCACCCTATAGGGCCCATTTCTATGGGGCCTCCCCTATAGGGACCCCTATAGTGACACAAAACAGCCTCCCCCCCCGCAGAACAGCCCCCCTATAGGGCCCGTTCCTATGGGGACCTGCCCTATAGGGCCCATTTCTATGGGGCTTCCCCTATAGGGATCTATAAGAAGGGAACCTATAGGGCTCCTGCTTATAGGGAGCCACCCTATAGGGCCTCCTTCTATGGGGCCTCCCCTATAGGGACCCCTATAGCGACCCAGAACAGCCTCCCCCCGACGGGGCCTCCCCTATAGGGCCCGTTCCTATGGGGCTTCCCCTATAGGGGTCTATAAGTAGAGTACCTATAGGGCTCCTACTTATAGGGAGCCACCCTATAGGGCCTCTTTCTATGGGGCCTCCCCTATAGGGCCTGTTCCTGTAAATAGCAACCCTATAGAGCCCCTTTCTATGGGGCTTATTCTATAGGGACCTATAAGAAGGGAACCTCTAAGGCTCCTACTTATAGGGAGCCACCCTATAGGGCCTCTTGCTATGGGGCCTCCCCTATAGGGACCCCTATAGTGACCCAGAACTGCCTCCCCTCGATGGGGCCTCTTCTATAGGGCCTGCTCCTATGGGGAGGTGCCCTATAGGGTCCCTTTCTATAGGGCTTTCTCTATAGGGATCTATAAGAAGGGCCCCTATAAGGATCCTACTTATAGGGAGCCACCTTGTAGGGCCTCTTTCTATGGGGTTTATCCTATAGGGACCTATAAGAAGGGAACCTATAGGGCCTCTACTTATAGGGAGCCACCCTATAGGGCCTCTTGCTATGGGGCCTCCCCTATAGGGACCCCCATAGCGACCCAGAACAGCCTCCCCCTGACAGGACCTCCCCTATAGGGCCCGTTCCTATGGGGAGCTGCCCTATAGGGCCCCTTTCTATGGACCCTGCCCTATAGAGACCTATAAGAAGGCTACTTATAGGCCCCCACCCTATAGGGCCCTTTCCTGTCGAGCCCAATTCTATAGGGACTGCCCTATAGGGCTCCCTATAGCGCCTCATCCTATAGGGTGCTATTCTATGGGGCCCATTCTATAGGCGCCCCCGTAGGGGCAAAACCCAGCCCCCAAATGGCCCCAAAATTCCCATAAATGGCCTCAAAACCCCCCTAAAAACAGCCCTGTTGCCGTGGAAGCGGTGGCAGTGCTTCCCACCCTCATCGTTTTAACGGAATCGGGCTGTTTTCACCCCAAAATGAAGCCGGGGAAGTTCCTGCTGGTGCCTGGGCTTCACTCCCCGCCAAGATGACGTCACCGCCGTGACGGAATCGAGGGCTTTTCTCCCCAAAAATCTCGTAGGAATCCGTGCCGGTGCCTCCACGTCGCTCCCCGCCGAGATGACCTCGCCGCCTCGACGGAATCGGGCTGTTTTCACCCCAAAACCTCTTCGAACCTGCCCCATCGCCTCCGCGTCGCTTCCCGCCGAGATGACGTTATCACCTTGACAGAATCGAGCTGTTTTCACCCCAAAACCTCTTCTGATCCTCTCCTCCCCCCGATCGCTGCTTCCTCCTATAAACTCCTCGACCGGATTTAAGATCTTTTCCCCCAAAACCCCTTCCAACCCCCAAAACCTGTTCTGAACCCCCCCAAACTCTTCAGACCCCCCTAAAATCCCTTCAGACTTCCCCCAA
>NW_015091948.1:0-1911 GCF_001431845.1 Calidris pugnax | reverse complement strand
CAAGAGGAAGAGGAGGAGGCAGGAGGAAGACGAAGAAGAGGAGGAGGTGGTGGAAGGAGGAGGAGGAGGAGGAGGAGGAGGAGAAGAAAACCGTTGTCCCATCCACGGCCGGGAGCTGGCTCGGTTCTGCCGGGAGGATCAGACCCCCCTCTGCCTCCTCTGCCAGATCTCCCACCCCCACCGAGCCCACCGCCTGCTGCCCCTGGAGGAGGCCGCTCTGGAGTATAAGGTGAGGGGGAAAAAGGGAAAAAAGGGAAAGTTTTAAGGGAAAGGGGGTCCCCCAAAGCGTGGGTTTGGCCCCAGATTTGGCCCCGGGGCTCTCTGTGGAGAGGGTTGGGCTGGGGTTTGTCCAAATCGGTGTTTTCGGCCCCAAATTCTTCCCCAGGATCATCCCTGGGGGTGTTGGTTGGGGCTCAGACACTTGTCCAGCCCCTCAGGGCAGGATTTGGCCCCAAATTTGCCCCCGGGGCTCTTGGTGAAGGGGTTTGGGCTGGGGTTTGTCTAAATCGCCGTTTTCGGCCCCAAATTCTTCCCCAGGATCATCCAGGGAGGGGATTTCTCTGGGGCTCAGCCCCATTTTCAGCCCCAAATTTGTCCCCAAGGCTCTGGATTTAGCCCCAAATTTGTCCCCAAGGCTCTGGATTTAGCCCCAAATTTGTCCCCAAGGCTCTGGATTTAGCCCCGGATCCTCTTCCTGAGGTTTGTCTAAATCACCATTTTCAGCCCCAAATTCTTCCCCAGGATCATCCCTGGGGGGGGTTGGTTGGGGCTCAGACACTTTTCCAGCCCCTGAGGGGGGAATTTAGCCCCAAATTTGCCCCCGGGGCTCTTGGTGGAGAGGGTTGGGCTGGGGTTTGTCTAAATCGCCATTTTCGGCCCCAAATTCTTCCCCAGAATCATCCCGGAGGGGGTTGGTTGGGGTTCAGCCCCAAATTTGTCCCCAAGGCTCTGGATTCAGCCCCAAATTTGTCCCCAAGGCTCTGGATTCAGCCCCAAATCCTCTCCCTGAGGCCATTTCTGGAGGAGGTTTGGGCTGGGGTTTGTCTAAATCTCCATTTTCGGCCCCAAATTCTTCCCCAGGATCGTCCAGGGAGGGTTTTTTTCTGGGTCTCAGCCCCATTTTCAGCCCCTCAGGGGGGATTTGCAGTGCTCTGGATTCAGCCCCAAATTTGTCCCCCAAGTCTTGGGTTTGGCCCCAAATTTGTCCCCAGGGCTCTTGGTGGAAAGGGTTGGGCTGGGGTTTGCCCAAATCGCCGTTTTCGGCCCCAAATTCTTCCCCAGGATCATCGAGGGAGGGGATTTTTCCGGGGCTCAGCCCCATTCCCCATTTCCAGCCCCTCGGGGGGGGGGCGAGCCCCAGTGGAGGGGAATTTGGGGACAAAGGAGGGGTTTGGGGACAGGATGCGGGGACAGGGAAGGGTTCAGGGATGGGGGCACAACTTGGGGCTGGAGAAGGGATTTGGGGATAAGGGAAGAATTTGGGGACAAGGGAAGGTTTTGGGACCAGGGGCAGGATGTGGGGACAGGGGAAGGATTTGGGGATGGGGCACAACTCGGGGCTGGAGGAGGGATTTGGGGACAGGGAAGGTTTTGGGGATGGGGCAGGACTCAGGGCTGGAAGAAGGATTTGGGGACAAGGGAGGGATTTGGGGACAGGGAAGGATTTGGGGAAGGATTTGGGGTTTGGGGATGGGGCAGGACTTGGGGCTGAGGGATGGATTTGGGGACAGGGAAGGATTTGGGGATGGGGCAGGACTCGGGGCTGGAGGAGGGATTTGGGAGCAGGGACAGGACTTGGGGACAAGGGAAGGATTTGGGGACGGGGCCAGGATTTGGGGACAGGGAAGGTTTTGGGGATGAAGACAGGATTTGGGGACAAGGTAGGGATTCAGGGACAGGGAAGGATTCGGG
>NW_015091947.1:0-2147 GCF_001431845.1 Calidris pugnax | reverse complement strand
GTCTCTATAGGGGGCTGGGGGTGTCTATAAGGGACCAAGGGCCTCTATAGGGGACCAAGTGTATCTATATGGGACCAAGGGCATACATAGGGGACCGAGAACCTCCATAGGGGGCTGGGGGTATCTATAGGGGACCAAGGGCCTCCATAGGGGTCTCTATAGGGGGCCAAGGGCATCCATAGGGGGCCACCAGCCTCCATAGGGGTCTCTATAGGGGTCTGAGGGTGTCTATAGGGGACCAAGGGCCTCCATAGGGGACCGAGGACCTCCATAGGGGTCTCCATAGGGGGCTGGGGGTGTCTATAGGGGACCAAGGGCCTCCATAGGGGTCTCTATAGGGGACCAAGTGTGTCTATAGGGGACCAAGGGCTTCCATAGGGGTCTCCATAGGGGACCAAGTGTGTCTATAGGGGACCAAGGGCATCCATAGGGAGCCACCAGCCTCCATAGGGGTCTCTTTAGGAGACTGGGGGTGTCTATAGGGGACCAAGTGTATCTATATGGGACCAAGGGCATCCATAGGGGTCTCTATAGGGGACTGGGGGTGTCTATAGGGGACCAAGGGCCTCCATAGGGGTCTCTGTAGGGGACCAAGAGCATCCATAGGGGGTCACCAGTCTCTATAGGGGTCTCTATAGGGCACCCAGGGCACCCATAGGGGCCTGAGGGTGTCTATAGGGAGCCACAACCCTCCATAGGGGACCAAGGGCCTCCATAGGGGTCTCTATAGGGGACCAAGGGCATCCATAGGGGTCCACCAGCTTCCATAGGGGACCAAGGGCCTCCATAGGGGTCTCTATAGGGGACCAAGTGTGTCTACAGGGGACCAAGAGCATCCATAGGGGGTCACCAGTCTCTATAGGGGTCTCTATAGGGGACCAGGATTGTCTATAGGGGACCAAGGGCACCCATAGGGGGCCACCAGCCTCCATGGTGGTCTCTACATGGGACCAAGCATGTCTATAGGGGACCAAGGGCACCCATAGGGTGCCACAACCCTCCATAGGGGACCAAGGGCCTCCATAGGGGTCTCTATAGGGGACCAAGTGTCTCTATAGGGGACCAAGGGCATCCACAGGGGGCCACCAGCCTCCATAGGGGTTTCTACAGGGGACCAAGGGCATCCATAGGGGTTTCTATAGGGGACCAAGTGTGTCTATAGGGGACCAAGGGCCTCCATAGGGGGCCACAACCCTCCATAGGGGGCCACCAGTGTCTATAGGGGACCAAGGGCTTCCATAGGGGTCTCTATATGGGGCTGGGGGTCTCTGTAGGGGGCCATCAGCCTCCATAGGGGTCTCTATATGGGATTGAGGGTGTCTATAGGGGACCAAGGGCTTCCATAGGGGTCTCTATAGGGGACCAAGGGCTTCCATAGGGGTCACAATCATCTATATGGGGCTGAGGGGTGTCCATAGGGGGCTGAGGGCATCTATAGGGGGCTGAGGGCATCTATAGGGGGACCGAGGGCTTCTGTAGGGGGCAGAGAAGCTCCATATGGGGCTGAGGGCATCCATATGGGGCAGAGACCATCCATAGGTGTCCCATATGGGGCTGAAGGCCTCTCTATGGGGCAGAGATCCATAGGTGCCCCATAGGGGGCAGAGGCCATCCATAGGTGCCCCATATGGGGCAGAGGCCGTCTATAGGTGCCCCATAGGGGGCAGAGACCATCCATAGGTGCCCCATGTGGGGCTGAAGGTGCCTCTCTATGGGGCAGAGATCCATAGGTGGCCCATAGGGGTCTCCTATGGGGCAGAGACCATCCATAGGTGCCTCATATGGGGCAGAGACCATCCATAGGTGCCCCATAGGGGGCTGAAGGCCTCTCTATGGGGCAGAGATCCATAGGTGCCCCATAGGGGGCAGAGACCATCTATAGGTGCCCCACAGGGGGCAGAGGCCGTCTATAGGTGCCCCATAGATCCCATATGGGGCAGAGACTATCTATAGGTGCCCCATAGGGGGCAGAGACCATCCATAGGTGCCCCATATGGGGCCGAGGACACCCACAGGCGCCCCACAGATGCTATAGGGGCCCGAGGCCATCTATAGGTGCCCCATAGGTCCTATAGGGGGCAGAGGCCTCTCTATGGGGCAGAGACCATCTATAGGGGGCCGAGGCCATCTATAGGTGCCCCATAGGT
>NW_015091946.1:0-1129 GCF_001431845.1 Calidris pugnax | reverse complement strand
CTGCTGGCAGGAGGTATCTGTGTCTCTGAAGGTATCTGAAGGTATTTGAGTCCTACATCCAATCCCAGTTCTGGAACACACTTTCTTTTTTTAAAAAAAAGAAGAGCAAGAACACCATTTCCCCCCATAGTAAAGCAGAAGGAAAAAAAAAAAAATCCACCCATACTTTTAAAAGCTTGTCTCTCTCTTCTCCATAACGTCCTCCTCGGTACTGGCAGGCTGCAATGAGATCCCTCTCAGCCTTCCTTTCTCCAGGCTGGACTAGCTCAGCTCCCTCAGCCTCTCCTCATGGGAAAGGTGCTCCAGTCCCTGACCATCTGGCTGGTCCTTTGCTTCCAGACAATTCATTCAGGTACTGAACCTGGCAGGAGGATGGAGATGGCCAAACAGGAAAATTCACCCATAAACTTGGGGTGTGCTGCCAGATCTGGACACAGCCAGTGAGAAAGGCTGGGGGATACAAATGCCCTGGGCCACCTTCCTCAGTGTCCATGCCACCAAAGGCACAGGCCAGGCTCCTCTCTCCCGTGTCGGCAAGTCTCAGATGCCTTCTACAAGCCCTGGCTCTGCCACACCAAACGCCTGGTGTGAGTCCTCACCCTGCACGGGCAGAGAGCTCATCGAACTTTTGTGTGTTCCTCTTCCAAGCACTTTCAAGCCCATCTCAGTCCCTCTCTGGCTCTCCCTCTTGCTTCCTGCCCCTCTACCCCATTTCTCCCCTGTCCAGCCCAAAAAAGCAGCCTCTTCTGGGTGACCCCATGGCAGCGCCCACTGATGGGTTCTGCAAAACTCTGCAGACTCAACCCCACAGCCTCAGCCCATCTGATGGTCACAGTAGCTCCTGGGAGGCAGAGAGATGTCTCAGCCCCACATTGGCCCCAGGGCTGACAGCCAAACATGGCATGAGGTGGCAGAGACCAGTGTCTCCCCGTGTCCCCTGCTCCTGTCTTCAAGACATCCTGACCACTGACAGCAAAACCCTCTGTGTCAGCCCCTCTTCCAGGAAAAGACTTCAGGCCCGGGATCTCCTCATGCTGCTCCACCACTAGAGAAGCCTGCCCTGAGCTGGTGCAGGCAGAGATTGATCTCTCTTTGTTTTCTTTTTTTTTTTTCCACCTTGGATGCACAG
>NW_015091945.1:1181-5632 GCF_001431845.1 Calidris pugnax | reverse complement strand
GGGTCAAGGTTGGGTTTGGGGTCAAGGTTTGGTGGGGGGTCAAGGTCCTGGTTGGGGGTCAAGGTGGGGATTGACCCTTGGCTCTGGCTTGGGGTGACCATCGGGGTCTCCTCCCCACTTGGGGGTCCCCAGCCCCACATGGGGCTCCCCCAGACCTCCCCCCCCCATCTTTTTTCTCAGGTGAACGGGCTGTTGGTCAACCTGCCCCACACCCTCCCCGGTGGGCGGGGCCTCTCCATCACCCCCCGGGGTTGGGGCACCTCCTTGAGCACCCCCTTCCACTTGGGGGTCACCTTCGACGGCCACAACCACGTCACCCTCACCCTCCCCAGCACCTACGGGGGGGGTGGGGGGGTCCTCTGCGGCCTCTGCGGTGACTTCGATGGTGACCCCCATAACGACGTCCCCCCGAAGGGGGCGGGGACAATCTCTTGCCACCCCCCCAAGTCACCTCCTTGCCCCAACCGGGCCACCATGGAGCGCAAGCAACGGGCCACCGGAGAAGAATGTGGCCTCATCCTGGTCCCGGGGGGACCTTTTGGGTGGTGTCACCCCCTGGTGGACCCCGAAGGGTATTTCCAGGCCTGTGTCACCGATTATTGTCACTTCCGGGGTCACAGCGCCACCCTCTGCCGGGCGTTGAGCGCTTACGCCGCCGCCTGCCAGGTGGCCGGGGTGGACCTTCAACCCTGGAGATCCAAGACCTTCTGCGGTAGGTTTGGGGTTGGGGGTTGGGGGGGTGAAAGACACCCTCAAAAATCCCGGGATTTGGGGTCTGCCACCAAAGGAAATCCACAAAAAAGGGGGTTCCGTCCCAGTTTGGGGTCAAGAGGGGACACCAGGAAGGTCCTGGGAGGTGGGAAGTCCCAGTTGGAGCTGGGAAGTTCTTGGATGAGGTTCTCCATCCCAGTTGGGGGGCAGGAAGGACACTGGGAGGGTCCTTGGAGGAGGGAAGTCCTTGGATGAGGTTCTCCATCCCAGTTGGGGGGCAGGAAGGACACTGGGAGAACCCTGGGAGGAGGAAAATCCACGGAAAGGGGGTTTCCGTCCCAGTTTGGGGTCAAGAGGGGACACTGGGAAAGTCCTGGGAGGTGGGAAGTCCCAGTTGGAGCTGGGAAGTTCTTGGACGAGGTTCTCCATCCCAGTTGGGGGACTGGGAGCATTGTGGGGGGAGGAAAATCCATGGAAAGGGGGTTCCATCCCAGTTTGGGGTCAAGAGGGGACACCAAGAGGGTCCTGGGAGGTGGGAAGTCCCAGTTGGAGCTGGGAACTCCTTGGATGAGGTTCTCCATCCCAGTTGGGGGTCAAAAGGGTGACTGGGAGCATCGTGGGGGGAGGAAAATCCATGGAAAGGGGGTTTCCGTCCCAGTTTGGGGTCAAGAGGGGACGTTGGGAGGGTCCTGGGAGGTGGGAAGTCCCAGTTGGAGCTGAGAAGGTCTTGGATGAGGTTCTCCATCCCAGTTGGGGGTCAAAAGGGTGACTGGGAGCATCCTGGGAGGAGGAAATTCCATGGAAAGGGGGTTTCTGTCCCAGTTTGGGGTCAAGAGGGGACACCAGGCAGGTCCTGGGAGGTGGGAAGTCCCAGTTGGAGCTGGGAAGTTCTTGGATGAGGTTCTCCATCCCAGTTGGGGGGCAAGAAAGACACTGGGAGAACCCTGGGAGGAGGAAAATCCATGGAAAGGGGGTTTCTGTCCCAGTTTGGGGTCAAGAGGGGACACTGGGAAGGTCCTGGGAGGTGGGAAAACCCAGAGCAGAGTCTTCATCCATCCCAGTTGGAGGAGGGAAGTCCTTGGATGAGGTTCTCCATCCCAGTTGGGGGTCAAGAAGGACACTGGGAGAACCCTGGGAGGAGGAAAATCCATGAAAAGGGGGTTCTATCCCAGTTTGGGGTCAAGAAGGGACACCAAGAGGGTTCTGGGAGGTGGGAAGTCCCAGTTGGAGCTGGGAAGTCCTTGGATGAGGTTCTCCATCCCAGTTGGGGGGCAAGAAAGACACTGGGAGAACCCTGGGAGGAGGAAAATCTATGGAAAGGGGGTTTCCGTCCCAGTTTGGGGGCAAGGGGGGACGTTGGGAAGGTCCTGGGAGGTGGGAAGTCCCAGTTGGAGCTGGGAACTCCTTGGATGAGGTTCTCCATCCCAGTTGGGGGTCAAGAAAGACACTGGGAGGACCCTGGGAGGAGGAAATTCCACGGAAAGGGGGTTTCCGTCCCAGTTTGGGGTCAAGAGGGGACACCAGGAAGGCCCTGGGAGGTGGGAAGTCCCAGTTGGAGCTGGGAAGGTCTTGGATGAGGTTCTCCATCCCAGTTGAGGGTCAAGATGGGACACTGGGAGGGTCCTTGGAGTAGGGAAGTCCTTGGATGAGGTTCTCCATCCCAGTTGGGGGTCAAAAGGGTGACTGGGAGCATCCTGGGAGGAGGAAAGTCCATGGAAAGGGGGTTTCCGTCCCAGTTTGGGGTCAAGAGGGGACACCAGGAAGGTCCTGGGAGGTGGGAAGTCCCAGTTGGAGCTGGGAAGGTCTTGGATGAGGTTCTCCATCCCAGTTGGGGGGCAGGAAGGACACTGGGAGAACCCTGGGAGGAGGAAAATCCATGGAAAGGGGGTTTCCGTCCCAGTTTGGGGTCAAGAGGGGACACTGGGAGCACCCCCCCCCCACCCCTTTTGCCTCGTGGTGTCTCCAGACCCCAAATCCCCCCCTTTTTCACCCCAAATCCTTGACTCCTTTCTTCTCCCCCCAACCCAGCACCCACTTGTCCCCCCAACTCCCACTACGAGCTCAACGGCACGGCCTGTCCCCCCACCTGTGGACACCTCAGGGGTGGTGGTGGTGGCCCCCCAAGTGGTGGTGGTGGCCCCCCAGGTGGTGATGGTGGCCACCCACGTGGTGATGTTGGCCCTCCAGGTGGTGGTGGC
The DNA here is from genome assembly GCF_001431845.1 of Calidris pugnax. Taxonomy (NCBI): domain Eukaryota; kingdom Metazoa; phylum Chordata; class Aves; order Charadriiformes; family Scolopacidae; genus Calidris; species Calidris pugnax. Next base: position 2,723 of record NW_015091945.1, on the reverse strand, counting down.
CCCCCAGGTGCTGGTGGTGGCCCCCCAGGTGGTGGTGGTGGCCCCCCAGGTGCTGGTGGTGGCCCCCCAGGTGGTGGTGGTGGCCCCCCAGGTGGTGGTGGCCCCCCAGGTGCTGGTGGTGGTGGCCCCCCAGCTGGTGGTGGTGGCCCCCCAGGTGGTGGTGGTGGCCCCCCAGGTGGTGGTGGTGGCCCCCCAGGTGGTGGTGGTGGCCCCCCAGGTGGTGGTGGTGGCCCCCCAGGTGGTGGTGGTGGCCCCCCAGGTGCTGGTGGTGGCCCCCCAGGTGGTCGTGGTGGCCCCCCAAGTGGTGGTGGTGGCCCCCCAGGTGGTGGTGGCCCCCCAGGTGCTGGTGGTGGTGGCCCCCCACGTGGTGGTGGTGGCCCCCCAGGTGCTGGTGGTGGCCCCCCAGGTGCTGGTGGCCCCCCAAGTGGTGGTGGTGGCCCCCCAGGTGGTGGTGATGGTGGTGGCCCAGGGACCTGTGACCTCCCCAGGACCGAGGGGTGTTTCTGTGACCCCGGGTTCCTCCTCAGCGGCCACCGGTGCGTCCGCCCCACATCCTGTGGTTGTCACCACGAAGGACATTACTACAGGTTGGGGGAGGACTTCTACCCCCAAGAAGGTTGTCCCCGACGCTGTCGCTGCCAAGAAGGGGGGACGGTGACGTGTCAAGATGTCCCCTGCCCCCCCGGCCAAAAATGTGGGGTGAAGAAAGGGGTCCGGGGTTGTCACGGAAGCCACCGGGGCCGCTGTGTCCTCTTGGGGGGAAGGGGACGCTTGGTGACCTTCGACGGGTTGAACTTCACCTTGGGGGGTTCCTGCCGTTACCTCCTGGCCAAGGTCTGCCGCGGGGACGGGGACAACTTGGAGGTGACGTCGGAGGGGGACGGAGGGGTCACCGTCACGGTCGGGGGCTCCCGGGTCACCATGGGGAGAGGAAGCACCTGGACGGTTGAGGTGAGGGGGTTTCTTCCTGGTGGGTCAACCCCTTGGAGCCCCAGCCCCACACCCCAAGGGGTGGAGCTCACCAGCCCCAAGATGGTCCCCAAAAGCCCTCTGAGATCCTTCTTCTCCTCTTCATCTCCTCCAAACACCCTTCCAAGATCCTTCTTCTTCTCATGGCTCCTCTAAAAAGCCCTTGAGATCCTTCTTCTCCTCTTCAGCTCTTCCAAAAAGCTCTTCAGGATCCTTCTTCTTCTCTTGTGTCCTGTAAAAAGCCCTCTGAGATCCTTCTTCTCTTCCTCAGGTCTTCTAAAAATCTCTCCAAGATCCTCCTTCTTCTCTTGTCTCCCTCCAAAAAGCCCTCTGAGATCCTTCTTCTCCTCTTCATCTCCTCCAAACACCCTTCCAAGATCCTTCTTCTTCTCATGGCTCCTCTAAAAAGCCCTCTGAGATCCTTCTTCTCCTCTTCAGCTCTTCCAAAAGGCTCTTCAGGATCCTTCTTCTTCTCTTGTGTCCTCTAAAAAGCCCTTGAGATCCTTCTTCTCCTCTTCAGCTCTTCCAAAAAGCCCTCTGAGATCCTTCTTCTCCTCTTCAGCTCTTCCAAAA
>NW_015091945.1:0-469 GCF_001431845.1 Calidris pugnax | reverse complement strand
AGCCCTTGAGATCCTTCTTCTCCTCTTCATCTCTTCCAAAAAGCTCTTCAGGATCCTTCTTCTTCTCTTGTGTCCTCTAAAAAGCCCTTGAGATCCTTCTTCTCCTCTTCAGCTCTTCCAAAAAGCCCTCTGAGATCCTTCTTCTCCTCTTCATCTCCTCCAAACCCCCTTCCAAGATCCTTCTTCTTCTCATGGCTCCTCTAAAAAGCCCTTGAGATCCTTCTTCTCCTCTTCAGCTCTTCCAAAAAGCCCTCTGAGATCCTTCTTCTCCTCTTCAGCTCTTCCAAAAAGCCCTCTGAGATCCTTCTTCTCCTCTTCAGCTCTTCCAAAAACCTCTCCAAGATCCTCCTTCTTCTCTTGTCTCCCTCCAAAAAGCCCCCTGAGATCCTTCTTCTCCTCTTCATCTCCTCCAAACACACTTCCAAGATCCTTCTTCTTCCCATGTCTCCTCTAAAAAGCCCTTGAGATC
>NW_015091944.1:6229-6452 GCF_001431845.1 Calidris pugnax | reverse complement strand
GGCAATTCTATGTTTCTATGATTCTATGACCCCAATGCTTGGGGGGGGGATGACAGGGAGGTGTCCCCCCCCAAAAAAACCCCCCCAGGGGGTGCTCACGCAGGTGGTGAGGACGCTGGCGGCTGCTTTGTCGAAGTGGAAGGAGCGGACGCTCCTCATCCCATCCGTGATGAGGGTCAGGACGTAGCTGGGGACACAGAGGGGACACGGTGGGGGATGGGGG
>NW_015091944.1:3844-4628 GCF_001431845.1 Calidris pugnax | reverse complement strand
GAGGGGGAGGAGGGGGAGGAGAAGGAGGAGGAGAAGGAGGAGGAGGGTGAAGAGAAGGAGGAAGAGGAGGGAGATGAGAATGAAGAGGAGGATGAGGAGGAAGAGGATGATGAGGAGAAAGGGGGTGAGCATGAAGAGGATGAGAAGAAGGAAAAGGAGGGGGATGAGGATGAAAAGGAGAATGAGGAGGAGGAAGAGGAGGAAGAAGAGGAGGAGGAAGAGGAAGAGGAGGGGGATGAGAATGAAGAGGATGAGAAGGAGGAAAAGACAGGGGATGAGAATGACGAGGAGGAGGAGGAGGAGAAAGAGGAGGGAGATGAGAATGAAGAGGAGGATGAGAAGGAGAAAGAGGAAGAGGAAGGGGATGAGGATGAAAAGGAGGATGAGGAGGAGGAAGAGGAGGGAGATGAGAATGAAGAGGAGGATGAGGAGGAAGGCGGTGAGGATGAAGAGGATGAGAAGGAGAAAAAGGAGGGTGATGTGGATGAAAAGGAGGATGAGGAGCAGGAAGAGGAGGAGGAAGAGGATGAAAAGGAGGATGAGGAGGAGGAAAAAGAGGGGGATGAGGAGGGGGATGAGGATGAGGAGGATGAGGATGAGGAAGAGGAGGTGCCCTTACGCAGGGGGAAGACGGTGGTGCCGTTGGTGAGGCTGTTGAGGGCCACGCCGTAGGGGGGCACGCTCTGGTTGAGGTAGAGCAGGGAGTTGACGGCGAAGATCACCACCCCTCCTGCCACCAGAGGGGACAAGGAGGTCCCCACCCCCCCACAGCAAACTGGGGGGT
>NW_015091944.1:0-2799 GCF_001431845.1 Calidris pugnax | reverse complement strand
GGGGACATGGGGTGGGGTTTGGGGACCCAAGAAGGGGGTTTGGGGACATGGGATGGGGTTTGGGGACCCAAGAAGAGGGTTTGGAGACATGGGATATGGATTTGGGGACATGGGATGAAGGTTTGGGGACACGGGACGGGGGTTTGGGGACATGGGGGTGTCCCCAGCCCCACGGGTGATATTGGGGGGGTCCCGGGGGGGTGTCTCCCCCCTCTCCCACCAGCTGGGATGGGGGTTTGAGGACCCAAGAGTAGGCATTTGGGGACACAGGATGGAGATTTGGGGACCTGGGATGAGGGTTTGATGACCTGGGATGAAGGTTTGGGGACCTGGGATGGGGGTTTGGGGACATGGGGGTGTCCCCAGCCCCACAGGTGTCCCCGGGGGGGTCGCAGGGGGGTCTCTCACCCCTCTCCCACCAGCTGGGATGGGGGTTTGAGGACCTGGGATGCAGATTTGGGTACCAACAACAGGCATTTGGGGACATGGGATGGGGTTTTGGGGATCTGGGATGGGGGTTTGGGGACCTGGGGGTGTCCCCAGGCCCACGGGTGACATTGGGGGGGTCCCGGGGGGGGTCTCTCACCCCTCTCCCACCAGCTGGGATGGGGGTTTGAGGACCTGGGATGAAGGTTTGGGGACCTGGGACGAGGGTTTGAGGACCTGGGATGGGATTTGGAGACCTGGGATGGGGGTTTGGGGACATGGGGGTGTCCCCAGCCCCACGGGTGACATTGGGGGGGTCGCAGGGGGGTCTCTCACCCCTCTCCCACCAGCTGGGACGGGGGTTTGAGGACCTGGGATGCGGATTTGGGTACCAAGAACAGGCATTTGTAGACACGGGACAGGGGTTTGGAGACCTGGGATGGGGGTTTGGGGACATGGGGGTGTCCCCAGCCCCACGTGTGTCCCCGGGGGGGTCTCTTACCCCTCTATCACCAGCTGGGATGGGGGTTTGGAGACCTGGGAGGAGGATTTGAGGACCTGGGATGGGATTTGGAGACCTGGGATGGGGGTTTGGGGACATGGGGGTGTCCCCAGCCCCAGGGGTGTCCCCGGGGGGGTCCCGGGGGGGTCCCTCACCCCTCTCCCACCAGCCCCTCGTGCTCGTCGGTGAGGGTGTCGCGGCGGAAGGGCAGCACCACCAGGCGGGTGCCGTAGATGAGCATGACAGCGCAGCGCCCGTCGGGGTCCACCCGCACCCGCGGGATGTGCACGTTCTGCACGAACCCGTCCTGGGGGGAGGAGGGGGTTTTGGGGGAAAAAAAAGAAGATTTTAGGACAAACTCAGCCTTTCCGCCCCAGGGGCACTTCTAACCTCCCCCACCCCACGGCGGCTGCCAAACGCCACGAGGGGTGGTGAGAAGGAGAAGCGGTGCCCAAAGGACAGGTTTTATATCAAAAAAGCCCTTTTTTCTCCCCAAAAAGAGAGGGCTCAGTGGTGCCTGCCCCTCAGTACCCCCAAAATGCGTGTTCAAGTTCCCCTTTTCCTTCCCCTTGCTTTTACTTTTCCCTTCCCTTTCCCTTTCTTTCCATTCCCCTTCCCATTTCCTTCCCCTTCCCTCTTCCTTCCCTTTCCCTTCCCTCTTCCTTCCCTTTCCCCTTCCCCTTCTCTTTCCTGATCCATTTCCCTTCCCTTTCCATGCCCTTTCCTTCTTTTTTCCCTTTCTTTTCCCTTTTCCTTCCCATTTCCATCCCCTTCTCCTTCCCTTTCCCTTTTTTTTGTTTCCCTTCTTTTCCTTTCCCCTTCTCTTTCCTTCCCCTTTATCTTCCTTATCCCTTTCTTTTCCCCTTTCCTTTTCTTTCCTTTCCCTTTCCTTCCCCTTTTCAGTTTCCCTTCCCCTTTTCCTTCCTTTTCCCTTTCTTTTCCTTCTCCCTTCCCCTCCCATTTCCCTTCCTCATCTCTTTCTGTTCCCTTTCTCTTCTTTTCCCTTCCCCTTCCCTTTCTCATTCCTTTCCCTTTTCCTTTCAGTTTCCCTTCCCCTTTTCCTTCGTTTTCCCTTTTTCCTTTCCTTTCTCCTTCCCCTTCCCTTTCTCATTCCTTTCCCTTTCCCTTTGGTTTCCCTTCCCCTTTTCTTTCATTTTCCCTTCCCCTCCCCTTTCCCTTCCCTATCTCTTTCTTTTCCCTTTCTCCCCCCTTCTCTTTCTTATTCCTTTCCCTTCCTTTTCTTTTCCCTTTCCTTTCTTTTCTTTTCCCTTTCCCTTCCCTTTCTCATTCCTTTCCTTTTTCCCTTCAGTTTCCCTTTCCCCTTTCCCTTCCTTTTCCCTTTCCCTCCCCTATCTATTTCTTTTCCCTTTTTCTCTCCTTCTATTTCCCTTTCTCTTCTTTTCCCTTCCCCTTCCCTTAACCCTTTCTTTCCTCTTTCCCCTCCCTTCCCTTTCCCTTCTCTCTTCCCTTCCCTTCCCCTTTCCCTCTCCCTTCTCTTCCCTCTTCCCTTCCCTTTTCCCTTTCCCTTTGGTTTCCCTTCCCCTTTTCCTTCCTTTTCCCTTCCCTTCCCCTCCCCTTTCCCTTCCCCATCTCTTTCTTTTCCCTTTCTCTCCCCTTCTCTTTCCCTTTCCCTCCCTTCCCCTTTCCCTTCCCTTCTCTTTTCCCTTTCCCCTTCTCCCCCTTCCCTTTCTTTTCCCTTTCCCTTCAGTTTCCCTTCCCCCTTTCCTTCCTTTTGCCTTTCCTTTCCCCTCCCCTTTCCCTTCCCCATCTCTTTCTTTTCCCTTTCTCTCTCCTTCTCTCTTCTTTTCCCTTCCAATTCCCCTTTCCTTCCCTCTTCCCTTCCCTTCCCCCTTCCCTGCCCTTCCCTTCCC
>NW_015091943.1:0-6571 GCF_001431845.1 Calidris pugnax | reverse complement strand
GATCAAGTGCACCCTCAGCAAATTTGCAGGTGAGACCAAGCTGTATGTTGCAGTTGGCACACCTGAGGGACAGGTCTTCTCAAAAAACCCCCAACAAATAAACTGAACCTGCTCCAGTCGTGTTCTCACAGAAAGAAGGTTGGTATGGTAAGCACCACACCTACCAGGGGGCTGGTTAAATGGGATGTACTCCTTTCCACCTGAGCATGCAGGATGGGTCAGGTAGGAGTAGCTAAAGGGGCCTTATATGATTGTCTTCCTTGTCTGTAAACCTTCATGTCCAGACTCTTCAGCTTCCCTGAAAGCCTCCTTTGCTAGGAATGGATTCAATCCTAAGGCAAGCAACCAGCCATGAACTGACAGGAAAACCAGTGTCTGTTTAACACCATTGCTTATCAGGAGAGGCAGATCTTTTCCCTTACTTCTAAAGTACGAGGAGATGAGGGCCCTGAAGATGCTCCAAGGGCTGGAGCCCCTCTGGTGTGAAGACAAGCTGAGAGAGTTGGGGATGTTCAGCCTGGAGAAGAAAAGGCTCTGGGAGACCTTACAGCCCCCTCCAATCCCTAAAGGGGTCCAAGAGGAGAGATGGGGATGGACTCTTGATCAGGGACTGGACCCATAGGACAACGGGTAACAGTTTTATACTGACAGAGGGGAGATTTAGATGAGATCTCAGGAAGAAATTCTTTACTCTGAGGGTGGTGAGACACTGGAAAAGGTTTCCCAGAGAAGCTGTGGCTGCCCCATCCCTGGAGGGGTTCAAGGCCAGGCTGGATGTGGCTTTGAGATACCAGGTCTGGTGGGAGGTGTCCCTGCCCAGGGCAGGGGGTTGGAACTGGATGATCTTTAAGGTCCCTTCCAACCCAAACCATTCTATGATTCTATTCTATGATTCTGTGAGTGTGACGCATTCCCTATCCAGAACAAAAACTAATTGTCACATTGACAACCACTAGCATCCTGCAAAATAATTACTATCCAGCAGCAATGAGGCTTCTGTCCCTGCATTCCTGGGGTTGCTGCTGCACTCACTGGCTGCAGAGCGTTCACAAATCCCACTGCAGTGTCATTCCTCTTTCAAGTCCCACGCGGTTTAGCTTCCAAGGCCCTCACCCACCACCACGCAGCACCAACAAGGTGTCAAGGATTAAGAGTTTTGTACAGAAGCAGAGGGCTGGTTTTGAGAGACTGCTTCTGCAGTAAACAAGATCAGCCGAGAGCTAATAAAATTTCAAATTAGCTGTGACTTTTCATGGCCCCACAATTGTGTTGGCTGATTTAATGGGCAGCGTCTTAGCTCGCTGGGGTTGAATAATTGAACATTTCTACAGAGTTATGGATGCTGCAACAAAAATCCGTCACGCTAACATCAACAACGGAATGCAAATAACCTCCAGCCAGAGGTGTTATTATGTGTTTAAGCAGGCTCTGGCAGGTGCTGCATGTCAAGTGTCGGGCTGGAACAGGCAGGCAACAGGTAGGGATGGACCTGTTTGTAGGCAGAGAGCATCCTGTGGAGCGTGACGCGCATCGGGAACCCTGGACACACGGGCAGGCAGGAGGAGGTGAGCCTAAGGAGCCTTGTTAAGGTAAAGCTGGGAGAGTGCACATGACAAACTCAAGGATTGCTCCCACTGAAGATCAGGAGATTTTTTTTTGCCGCTGACTGCAGCGAGAAGCGCCTCTGTGAGCTTTAGGCAAAGCAAAACTAGAATGAAAAATAACAATAAAACCCCTAGAACAGGCTGCCCAGAGAAGTGGTGGTGTCTCCTTCTTTGGAGATATTCCAAACTCGTCTGGATGTTTTCCTGTCCAACCTGCTCTGGGTGACCTTGCTTTGGCAGGGAGTTGGACCAGCTGATCTCCAGAGGTCCCTTCCAAGCCCAACCATTCTGTGATTCGTGATTGTCTTTCAGGAGTATTTTCCTTGCCAATGAAAGCACAAAGTGTACTGAGTACACAAATAATTGTGTCTCTCTCCTCATCCATTTCTTACCTTCCACTTTCCTTTCTGTGCCATTCACCAGGTGATATTATCACTTTTTGTGGGGACACTCTCTGTCTTGTGTTACTGGGGGAGTTTGGATGGGGAGGGTTTAAAATGCAGCTGCTCAAAGGCAAAGTTAACGAAGTGCTAGCTTTATCCTTCAGCAAATCAGATTTTCCCCCTCTCAGCTCCAGTCTAAAGTCTGGTGAAGGAAGAGTTGAAAGGAATGGTTATGCACTTCCACACAAAACATAAGTTATTGTTCCTGAGAATGTTTGTGCTGAAGAAGGTTTGCAGAAGTAATGACGTTCTGCCCTGAGCTGAGGACTGACACTCAATTTACTTCAATTGAATCTGGGGAATAAATAGGTTTTACGCCAGCGCTTTGCAGAGAACAATTTTACCCATTCGACAAAAGAGTTGTAGCTTTTGGGCCCCTCTATAAGGGATCAAAGGGAAAAAACCCACAAAAGTGAGGGACAATAGCGATGTGACTGTCAACGCCCTGTATCAGGTTAGCTATTAATGTTCTCTTTGCTCTTTCTGTCCCACCTGCTCTGTTTTGATTTTGCCTGAATAAGGTTCTCGCTGGTTGCATCCTGGCTGAATTAGGTTGCTGGGTGCCTGGGAAAAGAATTGTCCTCACATCTTTCTCCAAGTGCTCAGCACATGTTTGCAAGTTCAAAATAATATAGTCACATGTAATGGTAATCATATATTTGAATTACAGGGCTCCTTGGACTCTAGTGCAGGAGCAGAGCTCTGCAGAGCTAGTCACTACAGAAATAGTTTGCAAAAAGTCCATCGTGGAATATTTTGCAAAAAGTCCAACCTGGAACAAGATGCCCAGAGGAGCTGTGGATGCCCCATCCCTGGAGGGGTTCAAAGCCAGGTTGGATGGGGCTTTGAGCAACCTGCTCTGGTGGGAGGTGTCCCTGCCCAGGGCAGGGGTGTTGGGATGAGATGATCTTTAAGGTCCCTTCCAACCCAAACCATTCTATGATTCCATGATCCTACTCCAGACCTACTTTCTCGTTTAACAAAACATCTGAAAAGAAAAAGAAGAAAAAAGGAAGAAGCAAATGGCAGAAAACACATGTTAATCACCACTAGCTGGGCATGAACCAGAGCTATAATAATGTGATTAAGCTCTACAAGTTCACAGCATCCCCCACCTCATCATTGCTCTGGAGGATACAGTTGATGCAGCTTCTTGGGATTCTTCCTTTCTCCAGGCAGGCTTTTAACAAAAGGACTTAAGGATTGCATGACTAGCAAAGCAGCACAGAAACGAGGCAATCTATGTTGGGAGTGAAATTAATGAAGCTGAGAAAGGCATGTGAGGTACCTTCTCAGCAGAGCAAGGACTGGCTTCCAGACCGGGCAGCAAGTCCAGGTTGCTTAACCCGACCATGGTCATGCAATATCGTACCTAAAACTGCCTCCTTCAGGAGCCAAAGCAACTCTCAAAAGTGATTCTTATGAGGAAAAAAAAAAGACTCAGAGCTTAGAAAATTCTTTTGGGAGCAACGGGTTCACACCCTCAGCAGCTGAGATATCCTTATCACCAAGGTCTCTCGCTTTCCTGGCAAGTGCTGTTAAGTGTTAAGCGGCTGCTGCAAAGTTCACCCTAATGTATTCTTCCCTGCTTGGGGTGTGTGACATCTATTTTACTAATATATGGCAGCTGGAATGTTTGTACTGATTGCCTCTGCAACAGTGAATTTATCAAAAGTTTAGGGCTACTATTTTCCAATAATAAGGGAAAAAAAAAAAATCTCACCTCCATCAGATGCTTGGAGAAAGAAAGAAGGGAAACAAGGGACTTTTGCCATAGAACTGGGTCTTAGAAGGGGTTCTCCATGGTACCCATTTTTCCATAAGTAAGAAAAAATGGTCTAGTCCCAGTTTCTTTTGTGAGTAGCCTCTAGAATTTACAGGAGAAATACTTCTTTCTCTGCCAGAGCCCTTTGTGGGGCACTCGCCCTTTGTGGGGCTGCCCCATCCCTGGAGGGGTTCAAGGCCAGGCTGGATGGGGCTTGGAGCAACCTGGTCTGGTGGGAGGTGTCCCTGCCCAGGGCAGGGAGGTTGGAACTGGATGGTCTTTAAGGTCCTTTCCAACCCAAACCATTCTATGATTTTGTAGCGATGCCTCGCCCAGATCATCCCCAGATCTGGCAGGCAACGGGTTTCTTTGGCTACAGCACTGTGCTGACTTCTCTGTGACTTCTGTGCTGGTGGTGTGAGGCAGAATTGCTCAATGCTGGTGTCTCTCTTGGCTTTGAGACACCAGCATGACCCTTTAAAAGCTCCCCTGTCCTTGCTCGTCCTCTTTTTGGGCAAGTTCCAGGCTGCAGACAAGGGGCTTCCTAAAGCCTCTTTTGGTGGTGCCTGCTCTGGAAGCCTGTGCCCTGGACACTTATGTCACAGCCATCTACAAGCACAACGTGGTCTTACCAGAGGACACCGAAGTGCCGGTTTCTCCTGAGGAGGTCTTGATGCTGATGGACAAAAATAGGGCAATTTTGGAAGCGGCCATCAAAGAAGCAGCCAGACAGGTATGATCACAGAGTTAAAGATACTAATTTTGGTAAATGCTGACCATTTATTTATTTTCTTAATGTTGTTTTTTGGTTCTGTGTGTTGGTATCAGGGTGCCCATATCATTGTCACTCCTGAAGATGGCATTTATGGCTGGGTCTTCACAAAGGAAACAGTAAACCCTTATCTGAAGGATGTCCCCAACCCACAGGTGGACTGAATTCCATGTGCTGATCCTGGAAGGTATCATCCCTGCTGTCCATGGGGAAATGGTCCAGTGGGAAGTAGCTTTGGGAGTGGTTGTTGATGATTTTAAATGTTTTGGCACAACTGCTGTGAGATGAAGGCAGGTTAGATATCATGGAGTTGCCATAAATAGCTTCAGACAACTTCCTTCATCATTTCTTCTGTCATTTTTTTCTCACTGTAATTCTTTTGATTTTAGTTAGTAAATCCATAAAGGTCAAGATTTATTTAAAAGAAAAAAAAAAAACTTACAAAAATACCTTACATTTCAGTAATATATTCCATGCATGTTATAGAAACACTTGAAAGAAACATATATTGGGAATATTTGTGAATAAAAGAACTGCTACTACGGAAAGACTATACTGCACGATTTCAAATTTATATTTTGGAATCATGACGTGGTAGCCTTTGTGTTCCCTTATTTTTCTTAATAATTTGCAACATTTTTCCTTTCCATGAACAGTGCAACCTTTTTATGTCAGAGAAATAGTTTAATTACTCCACTTGTTGAGTTTCACTCTGCCTGGGCCATGGCAATGGGCATCAACTTCCTTTCAGCAAACACACACAACTCCACTTTAGATATGAAAGGTAAAGGAATATTCGAATTACAGAATGATTTGGGTTGGAAGGGACCGTAAAGACCATCCAGTTCAATCCCCCTGCCCTGGGCAGGGACACCTCCCACCAGACCAGGTTGCTCCAAGCCCCATCCAGCCTGGCCTTGAACCCCCTCCAGGGATGGGGCAGCCACAGCTTCTCTGGGCAACCTGTTCCAGTGTCTCACCACCCTCACAGCAAAGAATTTCTTCCTAAGATCTCATCTAAATCTCCCCTCTTTTATCTTACACAGCACATTTTGATTTCCTTTTTATCTGAAAGAACTCAGAAATGCTTAAGTTGAACGGAACTCCTTTAGTTATTTCTTAAATGATCAGTCCTGAGATTTTTATGTGTGTGATTTTTGGTCTTCTCACCCTGACCTTGGCATTTATCAACATTTTGTTGATGTGAAGGCCCAAACTTCTTTTTTTCTCCAGTAGGTGGAAACCTAAGTCTGAGAAATGTCCTTGTCAGTCTTGCAAACACTGGGAAGGAGAACTCCTGTCGAGCTTTCTTTGCTTTCTTTTCTTCTCTCTTTTCACTGTGTGTTTTCCCTGAGTGGATGACAGAGTCATGCACAAATTTCATAGGCATGTGCTTGTAGAAGTGAGAGAAGTGAAGGCTTAATTTAGTTTCAAAACAATCCGTTAAACATTAGGATAAAATTTGGCACGTGTTTAATTAGTGAAGACTGCACTTTACTTGTACCATACACTTGCTTTCAGATTAAACGACAGAGAGCTGTTTCCTACTCAGTGGGGTTCTCCATCATGTGGTTATCTAATAAAATGAAGAAACTAAATATGGACATAACAGTCTTATAAAGATGGATATAATGCTCTTTGGGAGGTGGTATGAGAAGGAAGCTCCACACACACATCAAGCTTCTCCATAATTTCACTGCGGATCCTTTTAAGATCTCATCTGCTTGATTCTGTGATGCTAATTAATCGTAATTAATCCTAATGTTAATCAATGTTAGTTAATGTTAATACCCATAATTATAGTGGTATTCACAAGTTGCCTTGGCTGTCAGCATAGTCAGTGCACATTGATTTGTTGACTTGATTTTGCAGCAAAAGTGAATTACTCTGCTGGGCAGTTCTGTAGGTGTTTTTATAAGACAGGGTTGGTTGTCATGGGCTTGACTGTGACAGTGGGGACAGAATCATAGAATGATATGAGGTTGGA
>NW_015091942.1:0-1538 GCF_001431845.1 Calidris pugnax | reverse complement strand
GAGCCTGTCTGTGGTTCAGCTCAGCAGCCGCAGCTGCCGGTCGCTGCTACGGGAGGAGCAGCCGACGACTTGGACTCACAGGTACCTGAGGATCTCTTTGATCCAGATCCTATTGACTCTGATCAAGAGCTTGATTTATACCCGTCCTTAACTCCGGTTAAAGCTGTGGTGGCTTCTGCGCCAACCGCAGATCAGATTTTACAAAGAACTAAACGACTGACTGCTGGTCGTGCCTCCGTTACGCGTCCGCCGCCTTATGCTCCTTCTCTGGATGTGCCTCCTAATAATTCTCATGATAAGGCAAGACGGGAGCTCGTGGAAGAGTGTAGAAAAAGGGCTTTGCAAGATGGTGATATGGAAATGTTTCAAGCTATGCCTGCTATCTATAGACCCCAGCAGCTTCCCCACTATGAGACGCTGACATATGAAGTTATCAAAGAGTTAAGAAAATCCGTTAAGGAAAATGGCTTACAATCCTCCTTTACTATTAGTTTGCTGGAAGCGATATCGGAGTCGTATACTATGGTTCCTGCAGATTGGAAAATGGTGTTAAAGTTGATGTTAACAGCAGGACAATATTCTATCTGGTAAACAGAATATCGTGAGTTGGTTGCTGCCCAAGCATTAGAAAATTTGACAGCTGGGCATGCTATCAGGGCTGATCACTTGATGGGAGAAGGGCAATACGCAAGTCCAGCAGCACAAGTTCAAATGGATAGATGAGCTTTCCAGCATCCACGCTGGCCTGACGGGCGTTAAAGCGAGTTCCTGATGGTCAACGTACAGAGCGGCCATTGCGAGTGTCCGACAGGGAGCACAAGGGCCTTACACAGACTTCATAGACCGTTTGCAAACAGCTATTTCTCGACAAATCGAACTTCCAGAAGCTGCTGAACTTTTGTTAATGCAATTAGCAGTGGAAAATGCTAACACGCAATGTCGCAGGGCTTTAGACCCTATACGTGGCAAGGCTACCACTCTGAATGATCTTAGTAGAGCGTGCCAGCATGTAGAAACAGAAGACCACAAATTTGAGATGTTAGCAACAGCACTGGCTCAAAACCTAACTGTGGCTCGTGTTGCTGTTAAATGTTTTTTGTGTGGGCAGGACGGACACATGAGAAAGGATTGCCCAAAACAGAGGCGAGAGAGGGATAAAACTCCAAATGAGTTATGTCCTCGGTGTCAGAAAGGATATCACTGGAGCAATCAATGTCACTCTAAACATGATAAAAATGGTAATCTTTTACCCACTCCGCGGTCGGGAAACGCCAAGAGGGGCGCGCGGCCCGGTGCCCCACGCAATCCCAACAGGGCCCAAGGGCAGATGCTGCACTTAGCACCCCAGCAGTGGAACGGACCAGCAATGCAGGCATCACCCCCGCCGTGCCACCCCCGGGAGCGCCGGGCTGGACGTGGCAACTGCCGCCACAACAAACGTAAATGATCCTTCTGTGCCCCGATACCGACGGGACTGCGAGGGACGCTGCCGTGTAACGGACACGCTTCGTTACTGGGCCGGTCTGCTGCTACAAAGA
>NW_015091941.1:0-1346 GCF_001431845.1 Calidris pugnax | reverse complement strand
ATATATCTCTTAGCTCTTGTTTCAAAGTAATGTTACGTAAAGTTAAGTATTTTTGCGCACTTCTTGCCCAAACATAGTATTTTCACTTTTGTAATTGTATTTAAATTTATTTTCCAGTTTTCCCTGCAAATTTCTTGATATAATTTTGACTTCTGCTCTTCTCTTTTGGCATACTTATGGTTCCTTCTGGGTCTGTCTTTTCCTCAGGTATAATAACTGTACTCTTTATTCCACCATCCAACTGGGGAAGACATAGACCAGAGCATGAGCCAGGTCACCTTTACATCTGTGTCCCTTCATCTTGCCAGTGAAAATGCATTTTTAGGTATCTTACCCAAACAGTTTGTATCAGCCTCTGTCAGTTTCATCAGGAGACCATGTTTTCCCTGGTTCCATAAAAGAGTATACTGTCCAGTGTGATTACCTCATTACAGCAAAGGAAAATAAATGGGTTGGACCAAAAATGTAGTTTGCTTGCAAAAATTTTAGTTTTCTGCAATTTGTTTTTTTATTTTACAATTCTCGGTCTTACAGACCTGCTTCTTTGTTTCATAATTATTCTGAACACTGAAGTTAATTTAACAGCTCTAGACTTTATCAGCCCTTCTTTCATTATTTTTTTAAACATTAGTATTACAAATACCTTTTTTTTTCTGTATTCTATTCCTCCATCCTTCATGAGTTTCTAAATACAGTTGTTAGCAGTTTTGCAGTTGTATTGATTACGTCTTTATGTATGTGAGGAAGTTCATCAGATTGAGCTAAATTTTTAAGTTACTGATTTACTTTCTCACCTGTACTTTCCATACTCTAAAGTAGAAAACTCACTCCTCTGTTATCAGTATTAATTTTCTAGGCCTTTGCTATCAGTTGGTCTTCTTAGTAAAGACATTTAAATTAAAAAAGACTCTAAAGCACCTTGACCATCTCTGTCGAGGAGCAGACCAGTGCTCAGTCATCACCTTAGTATTGCTTATAAAATTATTTCTCGTTACCTTTGGTTTCTCTTTTTAATTGCACATGGTTTTTGTTCCCAATTTTTGCACTACACATCAGCTCTTTTTTATTCTGATAATTAAAAATCAACCTAGTTTTCATTTTCTCCCTTTCTTGTATTTGTATTTAATATTATTTATCTGAGAAAACACTTGTTCTGTTTAAGTTTGGTTGTTGGGGCTTTTTTTTATATTGATCTTAGATTGGCCTCTTTTTCCTTAGATTTATTTTTTTCTTAGATTTCCTAGGGTCACTGTGGTTTTACCAATCAAATCTCTCAGTGTCCTGAAGTGTATCCTCTTTTGTTGTTGTTAGTTTCCGTCCTTCACTTTCTAAGGATTGTAAACGCT
>NW_015091940.1:0-3403 GCF_001431845.1 Calidris pugnax | reverse complement strand
ACCCCATATCATTCTGTGATTCTGTGTTGGGCATATTCTCAGTGACTGAAATGTGTTGGTGCAGAACTGAGGAATTTAAGGAGCATCACAAAGCAACAAGGCAGCCTCCTCCAGTTTCTGCTGGTAGCATCCTTCTAGTTTCTTCTTCAATTGTTTCTTTGCTATTCCCCCAGATAGACCGACCTTTGGCTTGTTTAGAATGTCTCCTGCTTCAGGAAGAGATCCTTCAGATTTATCCTATTAAATTTGCCAACCTTTGACTTGCCATCTGTACCACAAGGTTCATAGAAGCTGAAAGGAGACTTGTCTCCCCCTAAAGCTGTTTCTACCTCCCATGGAGGAGACAGATTAGAAGGGAGATTAATTTCTTGTTCCCATCTACATAAATTATCCTTGGTGGCATTTCTGATAGCTCTTCCCGGCATGGCTGAGTTTTATCCTGAGGCATTTTTTAATACTTTCACAATATCCTGTTTATGTTTTAGAAGAGCTGGCAACATCAGAAGACTGAAATATCAGAAGCCCTACACCTTGCTAACAGACTAATAAGTGCTGTCTCTGGGCATATAAGTTTATTTTCTGTGATATAGAACTACCCAAAAGTTTACAGGTTTAACAGATAATTATGGAAATTATCAAGGAGTGATTTTATAAGAAGCCACACTTTTTTTTTCCATGGAGAGTGGCAGAGGTGAACAGGAAACCTGTTCTTATTCTAAGTAGCAAAACCAACATCTGGTGTTATTCTCCATCTGATAGTTCCAAATTCTGCAGTGTTACTGACAGTAATTATTTTGATTGTTGATGCAGAACAGGGCAATATTGTTATGAGCCTAAAGCATCAAAAGGATTTTTAGAAGAGATCCCATTAAAAGGCTTTTTTTTTTTACAGTGAGAATTAAAGGGAATGTCACATACATGTGGCAGGGAAAGATGATTTATTAAGGACTCACCTAGGACGTTACATTGCTATTTAAAATTGGGTGTTTGTGACATTTAAATGTGTACCATAGTGGCACACCAACACCAGACTCTTTCCCCTTGTTCCTCCATGTTGGACCCCATTCATTTCTCATATTGGAGTGTTTTTCTTTCTTGCAGGCTGTCACATTGCCATTTCTTCAGGTACAGAGTACTGTGAAGCTGATTTTCTGGGAGTTGAAGTTACTGGAGCTACTCTGGGGATCATTGGCATGGGCAGAATTGGGTATAAAATTGCTCTGAGAGCCAAAGCGTTTGAAATGAAGATTTTGTACCACAACAGGACACGGAGGTAAAGATATGTCTTGGCCCTAATTACAGGAGACACTCCCTTTTAGGTAGTCGGCATTTCCTTTTCAAGAAATTATGTCAGGAATATAGCAAGAAATGAGGGAATAGTGCCAAGATTAAAACAGAAGAAAAAAACAGAACTGTTGCCTCAAATCAAGTCATGTAAGGAATTACTTGGAGATTAAACACTTGGAAGCTTAATTTAGGTTTTATATTAGAAATTCCACAGTTTCCTGGAGATGTGAACAGAAAAGGAAAATCAAGCTTATACTTTTTGTATTCTTATCATATTTTACTATAGTGACATATAACTCTACCTTTTGTTTATTTTTTCCCCATATTTCAGCAGTGATCTTATTGAAACCCTGAATGACTGGGGTACTGGGAAGGGCATACTGGGCACAGTATGAAAACTGATTAGCTTGGGAGCTGTTCTTGAGAAAGTCTTGTTTCTCTTCAAACCCGTAGAAGTTTTACCAAGTATTTGACTGGATTTCACCTTTTATTTCTAGCCCCTGCTAACTTGTGTGTCTGGGAATCTGATCCTTGTCAGAGGTTCAGCACAGGGGCTCTTCAATGTAAAGGTGCGCAAGATCCCATATGCGATCTCATATGGGGGCTGGCAGCCCAGAAATCCAACTGCTGCATCAGTCCTGGGCTGCATCAAAAGAAGGGTGGCCAGCAGGTCACAGGAGGTCATTCTACCCCTCTACTCTGCTCTCGTGAGACCTCACCTGGAGTACTGTCTCCAGCTCTGGAGTCCTCACCACAGGAAGGTCATGGACCTGTTGGAACGAGTCTAGAGGAGGGCCACGAAAATGATGAAAGGGCTGGAGCACCTCTCCTGTGAAGTCAGGCTGAGAGAGTTGGAGTTGTTCAGCCTGGAGAAGAGAAGGCTCCAGGGAGACCTTATAGCGGCCTTTCAATACCTGAAGGGGGCTACAGGAGAGATGGGGAAGGGACTCCTTATCAGGGAGTGGAGCAACAGGACAAGGAGTAATGGTTTTAAACTGAAACAGATTTAGATGACATATGAAGAAGAAATTCTTTCCTGTGAGGGTGGTGAGACACTGGCACAGGTTGCCCAGAGAAGCTGTGGCTGCCCCATCCCTGGAGGGGTTCAAGGCCAGGCTGGATGGGGCTTTGAGCAAGCTGGTCCGGTGGGAGGTGTCCCTGCCCAGGGCAGGGGGGTTGGAACTGGATGATCTTTAAGGTCCCTTCCAACCCAAACCATTCTATGATCCCCTTGCAATCAGGCGAGGTGCAGCCAACACTATTTTTTTTTGCTATCAACCATGATCTACCCTGAGACAATTTTACTTCTCCCCAGGTGAAGGGAGAAGCTGCAGCACTAGCACATGGGGCTTTCAGCGACCTTCTCCATATGCAGACTGGAGCAGGAGGGTTACTGCTCTACTAGCCCTAACTGAACGCCTTGCTTGGCGTTCCTGTTACTTCAGGAATTACAACGACACCTTAGCAAACTCACATTAAAAAAAGTATTAGTGAACACCTTCCTTAAGAGCTTTCAGAATTTTTTCACAAACCACAAAAAGCAGAAAGTAGGGCAGAAATCTTTCTTTTTTTCCCCTGCAGATTCATCACTAACTCCCTCTGTTTAATATTTTTCAGCCTCTGATATTTATGTAAGAGTGCTGTGATGAAAAATCAACGCACAGTGCAACAGAAATGAAAACCTTGCTTATTTTGAAGTACATCTGCACTTCGAGCTCATGTGCTGAAGCGAGATGCGCTCTGCATGCTGCAAAACTGGCTGTAGTTCCAGTCTGTTCTTTACCCACTTAATCACTGTTTGTTGACCTGGACGCTGAAAAGAAAACAATGAAATGCATGCGTTAGGAGACACACGGTCCAAAGTTACACTGAAGTTATTTTCTTAGTGTGACTTCTTTCTTTATTTCTAGATCAGGGAGGAGATAATTCAAAGCCATTCTCTTGCAATCAGGAGCAGAAGATTGTACACACAATCTCC
This sequence comes from Calidris pugnax, assembly GCF_001431845.1. Taxonomy (NCBI): domain Eukaryota; kingdom Metazoa; phylum Chordata; class Aves; order Charadriiformes; family Scolopacidae; genus Calidris; species Calidris pugnax. Next base: position 138 of record NW_015091940.1, on the reverse strand, counting down.
TATCATTGCTTCTTTAGTTCCCAAAATTCAGGCAGCTAAATTTACAAAGACAAGGAGAAATGACAAGTATCCTTTTTTTATTGTGAAAATTTCAAACTAACATTCTACTTCTACTCTAGTAACTTTTTGTGTTGAACA
>NW_015091939.1:8992-11156 GCF_001431845.1 Calidris pugnax | reverse complement strand
GCTGGACCTGCTCGGGGCTCAGCGGTGGGGACAGGACCTCGTTAAGCCGTGGGTCTCGTTGCCGCGTGTTGACGAAGTCCCGGAGCTGCTCCAGGGTGAGGTAGGGCTTTCCCGCGGCCCCACTGCCAGGAATAGGGGGGGTCAGGGGCACCCCAAAACCTTGGGGGCACCCCAAAACCCTCCACGGGACCCACAGCACCCAAGGAGAACCCCAAACCCTCATGAGAACTCAACGGACTCAACGAAGCTCATGGTGGCAACCATCAAGTTGAGACCTTGACCTGATCAAAGGGGCTCCCCACAACCAAATTAGGGGTGTCAGGGGCACCCCCAAACTCCCAGGACACCCCAAAATCTCCATGAGCACCCCAAAACTCTCCACGGGACCCACAGCACCCAAGGGGAACCCAAAACCATCATGAGAACCCAATGGACTCAACGAAGCTCATGGTGGCAACCATCAAGTTGAACCCCTCAAAGGGGTTCCCCACGGCCAAAATGGGGGTGCCAGGGGAACCCCAAAACTCTCAGGACACCCCAAAACCTGGGGGAACCCCAAAACCCTCCATGGGACCCACAGCACCAAGGGGAACCCCAAAACCCATATGAAAATGCAATGGACTCAACAAAGCTCATGGTGGCAACCATCAATTTGAGACCTCGACCTGCTCAAAGGGGCTCCCCACGGCCAAAATGAGGGTGTCAGGGGCACCCCAAAACCTTGGGGGCACCCCAAGACCCTCCACAGGACCCACAGCACCCAAGGGGAACCCCAAACCCTCATGAGAACCCAATGGACTCAATGAAGCTCATGGTGGCAACCATCAAGTTGAGACCTCGACCTGCTTCAAAGGGGCTCCTCACGGCCAAAATGGGGGTGTCAGGGGCACCCCAAAACCTTGGGGGCACCCCAAAACCTCCTACGGGACCCACAGCACCCAAGGGGAACCCAAAACCTACATGAGAACTCAACGGACTCAATGAAGCTCATGGTGGGAACCACCCATGTGGGACCTCAATCTTCTCATTGGGGCTCCCCATGGACAAAATGGGGGTGTCAGGGGTACCCCAAAACTCTCTGGACACCCCAAAACCTGAGGGAACCCCAAAACCTCCCATGGGACCCACAGCACCCAAGGAGAACCCAAAACCCTCATGAGAACCCAATGGACTCAACGAAGCTCATGATGACAACCACCCATGTGGAACCTCAGTCTTCTCATTGGGGCTCCCCATGGACAAAATGGGGGTGTCAGGGGAACCCCAAAACCTTGAGGGCACCCCAAAACCTTGGGGGCCCCCCAAAACCCTCCACAGCACCCGAGGGGACCCCAAAACTCCCCATGGAACCCCAAAACCCCCAGGAGCACCTCAAGGAACTCATGGTGGCAAGCACCTGTGTAGGACCCCGACCTTCTCATAGGGGCCAAAAAGGGGGTGTCAGGGCCCCCCCAAACTCCGGGGACCCCCCCAAAACCCTCAGAGCACCCCAAAACCTTGGGGACACCCCAAAACTCCCCATGGAACCCAAAAACCCCCAGGAGCACCTCAAGGAACTCATGGTGGCAACCACCCGTGTGGGACCTCAGCCTTCTCATAGGGGCCAAAAAGGGGGTGTCGGGGGCACCCCAAAACCCCGGGAACCCCCCCAAACCCTCAGAGCACCCCAAAACCTTGGGGACACCCCAAAACTCCCCATGGAACCCCAAATCCCCCAGGAGCATCTCAAGGAACTCATGGTGGCAACCACCCCTGTAGGACCCCGACCTTCTCATAGGGGCCAAAAAGGGGGTGTCAGGGGCACCCCAAAACCCTGAGGGCACCCCAAAACCTTGGGGGCCCCCCAAAACCCTCCACAGCACCCGAGGGGACCCCAAAACTCCCCATGGAACCCCAAAACCCCCAGGAGCACCTCAAGGAACTCATGGTGGCAACCACCCATGTAGGACCTCGACCTTCTCATAGGGGCCAAAAAGGGGGTGTCAGGGCCCCCCCAAACCCCGGGAACCCCCCCAAACCCTCAGAGCACCCCAAAACCCTGGGGACACCCCAAAACTCCCCATGGACCCCCAAAACCCCCAGGAGCACCTCAAGGAACTCATGGTGGCAACCACCCATGTAGGACCTCGACCTTCTCATAGGGGCCAAAAAGGGGGTGTCAGGG
>NW_015091939.1:592-1403 GCF_001431845.1 Calidris pugnax | reverse complement strand
CCTAAAAAGGGGGGCACCCATGGCACCCCAAAAAGGGGGGCACCTAATAACCCCAGCACCCCAAAAAAGCACCCAGCACCCCAAAATATCCCAAAATGGGACACAGCACCCCAAAAAGGGGGCACCCAGCACCCATGGCACCCCAAAAAGGGGACACCCAATAACCCAGCACCCCAAAAAGAGGCACCCAGTTCCTATAGCACCCCAAAAAAAGCACCCAGCACCCCAAAAAGGCACCCAGCACCCCAAAATATCCCCAAAAGGGCACCCAGCACCCTAAAAAGGGGGGCACCCAGTCCCTATAGCACCCCAAAAAGGCACCCAGACCCCCAAAAACTGGGCACCCAGAACACCCAGCACCCCAAAACTGGCACCCAGCACCCCAAAATAGCCCAAAATGGGACACAGTACCCCAAAAAGGGGCACCCAGCACCACCCAGCACCCCAAAAATAGGGAGACAGCACCCCAAAAAGGCACCCAGCACCCCAAAAAGGGGGCACCCAGCACCCACAGCACCCCAAAAAGGCACCCAGCACCCCAAAATATCCCCAAATGGGACACAGCACCCCAAAAAGGGGCACCCAGCACCCATGGTACCCCAAAAAGGCACCCAACACCCCCAAAAATGGGGCATCCAAATAACCAAGCACCCCAAAAAGGGCCACCCAGTAACCCCAGCACCCCAAAAAGGCACCCAGCACCCCAAAAAGGGGCACCCAGCACCCACAGCACCCCAAAAAGGGGGCACCCAGACCCTATATATCCCAAAATGGGAGACAGAACCCCAAAAAGGGTGCCCCAAGGCCCAAG
>NW_015091939.1:0-292 GCF_001431845.1 Calidris pugnax | reverse complement strand
AGGGTGCACCCAGCACCCAGAGCACCCCAAAACTGGCACCCAGCACCCCAAAATATCCCAAAATGGGAGACAGCACCCCAAAAAGGGGGCACCCAGTCCTTAGAGCACCCCAAAAGGGCACCCAGCACCCCAAAAATAGGGAGACAGCACCCCAAAAAGGCACCCAGCACCCCAAAAAGGGGGCACCCAGCACCCACAGCACCCCAAAAAGGCACCCAGCACCCCAAAAAGGGGCACCCAGTCCCTAGAGCACCCCAAAGAGGGGCACCCGGCACCCACTGAACCCCAAAAA
>NW_015091938.1:0-2889 GCF_001431845.1 Calidris pugnax | reverse complement strand
GTACCTACTACATATTCAACACGTATTGCACACACATACCTGAGCACTGCTTTCTTTCCCAGCAGACATAGCCCAGCACTGAGGACTTTTCCCATTTTTATCATGTACTCTCAGGTCACCTCCTTCATCCAATAACTTGCTAAGGACCCACTGATTTCCTGAGAATGCAGCTGCATGGACCGGGGTGCTTCCATCGTAACAGCGACTGAGGAACGTTAAAAGCAGAAATGTTTCAAGCTATCCCTGCTACCAGCACTCCACCTGCTGTGCTTCTGAGGGGAAAAACACCTACCTAGAAAGTTTATGTACTCCCAAACAACAACATACACTGTAAAATAGGGAAAATTAGGAGCCTACTTACCTTTGAGGATCTTTGGCTAAAATAGCAACATGCATCTTAAGCACTTGTTCATTTAAATACTGTGAATATTGTGTATTACGTTGACTAAAACCACCAAAAGATTAAACATTAATTACAATTTAAGAAAAAAAAAAATTATACTTAACTGATTAGCATCTGAGCCATAATCCAACAGCACATCCACTATTTTACGAAGACCTAGCAATGCAGCGGTGAAGAGTGAAGTCTGGCCCATGGAATTAACAGCATCAACAGAAATTCCTAAAAGAAACCAAAAGATTGAAGGTGAGTGCTTGTTTGCCCCTGATCCTGAGAAGGTAAGGGTTCATTAACACTGAAACCAACTGCTATATTCCCTCTGAGATATGGGACATATGAAAACATAATGATATTAGCAGAAATTGAAAAAAAGAGCAAAAGAACTTCCCTGTAACTTTCAATATATACAATGCACAGCTTCTCCACCATGTTTTCAAATAAAGGGTATACAAATATGACAAGTATTAACCTGAATGAATGCAGACACCACCAGAGGACTGCACTGATCACAGAATCACAGAATGGTTAGAGTTGGAAGGGACCTTAAAGATCATCGAGTTCCAACCCCCTGTCCTGGGCAGGGACACCTCCCACCAGACCAGGTTGCTCCAAGCCCCATCCAGCCTGGCCTTGAACCCCTCCAGGGATGGGGCAGCCACAGCTTCTCTGGGCAACCTGTTCCGGTGTCTCACCACCCTCACACCAAAGAATTTCTTTCTGGTATCTAATCTAAATCTCCCCTCTTCCAACTTAAAACCATTCCCCCTTGTCCTGTCACTGCACTTCCTGACAAAGAGTCCCTCCCCAGCTCTCCTGGAGCTCCCTTTAGATAATGGAAGGCTGATAGAAGGTCTCCCCGGAGCCTTCTCTTCTCCAGGCTGAACAACCCCAGCTCTCTCAGTCTGTCCTCATAGCAGAGGTTCTCCATCCCTCTGATCATCTTCGTGGCCCTTCACTGGACCTGTTCCAACAGGTCCGTGTCCATCCTATGCTGAGGACTCCAGAGCTGGACACAGTACTCGTGAAAAAAATGAAATCCTTCTAAAGCAATAATTAATAGTCAGAGGAAGAGTTTATCACTTTAACCAATTTGGTTCAAAATAATGAGCGCGGTAAAACGGTAGTGTACAGGGTTAAGGACCTCCAACCACAACCGTGTGGTGAATGTGTGATTACAAGAATTGATCTACTTTTTGAACCACTGAAAAAAAGGCGCCGGCCCGCTCAGCTCGCGTTCTCTCCCTCCCGGAATACTCCGGGAACGGTCATCGATGACAACGGCTCCTGCCCAGGCAGCGCCGCCGCCCGCCTCACGCTCAGGAGAGAACGACAACATCCTCCTCGCGGATTGTGACGCCGGTCAAGGGCGATCACGGCCACGCGTGGCACCAGGGGGACACGCCCCCTCATCTGCATCTAAAGCCTCACACGGCCAATCACACGCGACGCCCTCATGCCCGCCCTAGGCTCCGCCCCCGACTCTGGCCGCCCGGCGGGGGCTGAGGGGCGCCGGTGCCCCCGCCCGGAGACCGCTCCGCTCGGGGACGGGATGGGAACGGCTCTCAGCGGGGATGGGGCGGTCCCTGATGGGGAACTAGAACAGTTTACCCATAGAATACGGGAATTCATGGTGTGATCGCCTAAAATTACGTTAAATTGAAACCTGAGGGGATTTGCTCGGTGTGAGCGACTGGAGAGTGTAAGCCTTGGGCCACGAACCGTAACTGAGGTTTAGATGAACCTTTGCTCAGCCGAAGCAGATTGAGTGCTGTGTTCAGTTCTGGGCCCTTCACCACAGGAACGACACTGAGCTGCTGGAGCGTGTCCAGGGGAGAGCCACCAAGCTGGGGAGGGGTCTGGAGAACAAGTCATATCAGGAGAAGCTGAGGGAACTGGGCTTGTTTAGTTTGGAGAAGAGGAGGCTGAGGGGGGACCTCATTGCCCTCTACAACTACACGAAAGGAGGTTGTGGAGAGGTGGGTGTTGGGCTCTTCTCCCAAGGGAATAATGACAGGAGCAGAGGAAATGGTCTGAAGCTGTGGCAGGGGAGGTTTAGATTAGCTATTGGGAAGAATTACTTTACTGAGAGAGTGGTCAGGCACTGGAACAGCCCGCCCAGGGAGGTGGTGGAGTCACCGTATCTGGAGTTGTTTACGAAACATGCAGATGTGGCACTTAAGGGCATGCTCTACTGCCCGAGATTGTTGGGTTCTGTCTGTTTGTGGGTGGGTGTGGTGTGGTTTTGGGTGTGTTGGGTGGGTTTTTTTGTAGTTGGACTCGATGATCTCAAAGGTCCCTCTCCAACCATGGATATTCTGTGATTCTGTGAAAAGGGGGCCTCACTACAGGGCGGCCCCCACAGCTGCGCAGCTCCCCGGTCTCCGCCATAACACAGCCCGCCCCCTCCGCGGGGAGATCAAGCCCCCACTCACTCAGTAAAACATCTGCTTTTTGAACCATTGAAAAAAAAGCGCCGGCCCGCTCAGCTC
>NW_015091937.1:21703-22296 GCF_001431845.1 Calidris pugnax | reverse complement strand
GGTGGGGGAGGGGCAGGAAGTCTCGCCCCCTCCCCACCGCGTGACGGACAGGCGGCCGCGCAGGAAGTCCCGCCCACTCCGGCACCCCATAGGTCAAACCAAAGGGCATTACGGGAAGTCCCGCCCCCATTGGGGGGGAAATTCAGGAAGTCCCGCCCCCTCATTGGAGGAAAACAGGAAGTCCCGCCCCTCAGTGGAGGGGAAATTCAGGAAGTCCCGCCCCCGCTCTGGGAGGGGACAACAAAAAGCTCCGCCCCTTTTGGAGGGAAAACAGGACGTCCCACCCCGATTGGGGGTGGAGACTGGAAGTCCCGCCCCCAGACAGGAGGGGAAACCGGAAGTTCCTCCCCTAATTGAGGTGAAACAGGAAGTCCCGCCCCCATTGGTGGGGAAATCAGGAAGTCCCGCCCCCATTGGAGAGGGAAGCAGGAAGTCCCGCCCCCCGTCGGTGTGGCAAACCGGAAGCCCCGCCCCCATGGGGAGGAAACAGGAAGTCCTGCCCCCACTAGGAGCCAAACCGGAAGTCCCGCCCCTGTTGCTGTGGAAACCCGGAAGTCCCGCCCCGGGGGCGGAGCTCACACACTGGAAGGGGG
>NW_015091937.1:18392-20262 GCF_001431845.1 Calidris pugnax | reverse complement strand
GGGGCGCGGCGGTGGCGCGGGAGCGGTTCAAGGTGGTCTTCGCCCCCCTCATCTGCCGCCGGACCTGCCTGAAGGGGCTCTGCCGCGACTCCTGCCACCCCGGCTCCAACATGACCCTCATCGGGGAGAACGGGCACGGCGCCGACACGCTCACCGGGTCCGGGTTCAGAGTGGGTGAGTGACACGGGATGGACACGGGATGGACACGGGATGGACATGGGGACATGGGATGGACAAAGGGACATGGGGATCTACTACAGGCAACATGGGGACATGGGATGGACATGGGATGGACACAGGGACATGGGGACACGGGGCCGACACGCTCACCGGGTCCGGGTTCAGAGTGGGTGAGTGACACGGGATGGACACGGGATGGACACGGGATGGACACGGGATGGACATGGGACAGGGATGGACATAGGATGGATACAGGGACATGGGGACACGGGGACATGGGATGGACACGGGGACACGGCGCCGACACGCTCACCGGGTCCGGGTTCAGAGTGGGTGAGTGACACGGGATGGACACGGGATGGACACGGGAGGGACACAGGGACATGGGGACATGGGATGGGCATGGGATGGACATGGGATGGATACAGGGACATGGGGACACGGGGCCGACACGCTCACCGGGTCCGGGTTCCGAGTCGGTGAGTGACACGGGGACACGGGATGGACATGGGACAGGGATGGGGACACGGGGACATGGGGATGGACACATGGGGAGACACCACAGGGACACGTTGACCGAGTTCAGGTTCTGAGTGGGGGAGTGACACCAACGGGGACACCACAGGGACACGGGGATGGACACGGGGACAGGGATGGGGACACGGAGGTGGGGGTGGGGACACGGGGACACCACGGGGACGTGGTGATGGTGATACACAGGGACACCACGGGGACACGGGGACATGGTGATGGTGATGGGGACACCACAGTGACACCACGGGGACACCACGGGGACACGGTGATGGTGATGGGGACACAAGGACACCACGGTGACACCACGGGGACACGGGGACGTGGTGATGGGGATGGGGACACCACGGGGACACGGTGATGGGGACACGGGGACACCATGGGGACACAGTGACACGGGGACACCACGGTGACACAGTGATGGGGATGTGGTGATGGTGATGGGGACACGGTGACACGGTGACACAGTGACACGGGGACATGGGGACACCACGGGGGCACGGTGATGGGGACACGGGGACACCATGGTGACACAGTGACACGGGGACACCACGGGGGCACAGTGATGGGGACGTGGTGATGGGGACATGGGGACACCATGGGGACACAGTGACACGGGGACACCACGGTGACACAGTGACACGGGGACACAGTGACACCACGGGGACGTGGTGATGGGGACGTGGTGATGGTGATACACAGGGACACCACGGTGACACGGTGATGGGGGCACAGGGACACCACGGTGACACAGTGACACGGGGACACCATGGGGACACAGGGACACCACGGGGACACAGAGATGGGGATGGGGACAGGGGGACACCATGGTGACAACACGGGGACACCATGGGGACACAGGGACACCACGGGGACACAGAGATGGGGATGGGGACAGGGGGACACCATGGTGACAACACGGGGACACCATGGGGACACAGTGACACAGGGACACGGGGACACCATGGTGACACCACAGGGATGTGGTGATGGTGATGGGGACATGGTGACACAGGGACACGGGGACACCACAGGGACACAGTGACACGGGGACATGGGGACACCATGGGGACAACACGGGGACACGGAGATGGTGACGGGGACACGGGGACACCACGGGGACATTTTGGGGGTGCACCGGGGTTGGGGACAGGAGGGG
>NW_015091937.1:13639-13868 GCF_001431845.1 Calidris pugnax | reverse complement strand
GTGCCCCCCCCAGTGCGGCAGTAACTCACTGTTTGGGGTCCCTGGGGGGTTCCTGGGGTGGTTTTTGGGGTGCTGACCCCCCCGTGCCCCCCCCAGTGCGGCAGTAACTCGCTGTTTGGGGGTGTCGGGGGGGTTTTTGTGGGTGCTGACCCCCCCTGTGCCAGCAATAACCCACTGTTTGGGGTCCCTGGGGGGTTCCTGGGGTGGTTTTTGGGGTGCTGACCCCCCC
>NW_015091937.1:9550-10847 GCF_001431845.1 Calidris pugnax | reverse complement strand
ATGTGGAGGGTGTGCCGGGGGGGGGCACACGCATGCGTGGGCTAATACACGCACAAGACCACGTGTGTGCGTGTGCACGGGGCTGCAGGTGTGCATGTGCAGTGGGTCACGCGTGTGCGTGCACGTTTGTGCGTGGCTCATGTGTGTCGGGGGCTCATGCGTGTCCACGGCTCACATGTGTCTGTAGATCATGCGTGTTGGGAGCTCACGCCTGTCCGTGGCTCATGTGTGTCCGCGTGTCGGGGGCTCATGTGTGCTGTGGGTCACACGTGTCTGTAGTCACGCGTGTCGGGGGCTCACGCCTGTCTGTGGGTCACGCATGTCTGAGGTCACGCATGTTGGGAGCTCAGGCTTGTTCATGGCTCATGCATGTCTGTGGCGTACACATGTTGGGGGCTCACACATGTCCGTGGTCACACGTGTTGGGGGCTCACACATGTCTATGGCTCATGTGTGTCCATGACTCATGCGTGTCGGGGGCTCACACATGTCCGTGGTCATGCGTGTCAGGGGCTCATGCGTGTCGGGGGCTCATGTGTTGGGGTCTCACGTGTGTCAGGTACTTGGGTCCTGACGTGTCGGAGGGGGCTCCCGCATGTCTGTGGGTCACGCATGTTTGTGGTCACGCATGTCTGAGGTCATGCGTGTCTGTGGTCACGCGTGTCCATGGTCATGCGTGTTGGGTGCTCATGCGTTGGGGACTCACGTGTGTCGGGTACTCGGGTGCTGACGTGTCGGGGGCTCCCGCGTGTCTGTGGGTCACGCGTGTCCGTGGTCACACGTGTCCGTGGGTCACGTGTATCCGAGGTCATGCGTGTCTGTGGTCATGCGTGTCGGGGGCTCATGTGTTGGGGACTCACGCATGTTGGGTACTCGGGTGCTGACGTGTTGGGGGCTCCCGCGTCTCTGTGGGTCATGCGTGTCCATGGTCATGCATGTCCGAGATCATGCGTGTCCGTGGGTGACGCGTGTGCGAGGTCACGCGTGTTGGGTGCTCATGCGTTGGGGACTCACGCATGTCGGGTACTCGGGTGCTGGCGTGTCGGGGGCTCCCGTGTGTCTGTGGGTCACACATGTCCAAGGTCTTGCATGTCTGTGGGTCATGCGTGTCTGTGGGTCACGCGTGTCTGTGGGTCACGCGTGTGCGAGGTCACACGTGTGCGAGGTCACGCGTGTGCGGGCTCCGCAGACATCAACGAGTGCGCGATGCAGGGGGTCTGTCCCCGCGGCGACTGCCTCAACACCCAGGGGAGCTTCCGCTGCGCCTGCGGCCCCCGCGGACAGTGCCTGCGTGCGT
>NW_015091937.1:5399-6141 GCF_001431845.1 Calidris pugnax | reverse complement strand
GGACACGGATGGGACACGTGGGGACACGTGTGGGGACAGGGAGGGGGTGGGACACGGATAGGACACGTGTGGGGATGGGGACAGAGACAGGACACGCGTGGGGACACGTGGGGACAGTGGGACACGCGTGGGGACAGGGATGGGACACGGGAGGGGACAGGGATGGGACACGTGGGGGGTCGGTGTGACACAGGACACGTCAGGACACACGTGGGGACAGGGATGGGACACATGGGGGGGGTCAGTGTGACACGGATGGGACACGTGGGGGGTCGGTGTGACACAGGACACGTCAGGACACACGTGGGGACAGGGATGGGACACGTGGGGGGTCGGTGTGACACAGGACACGTCAGGACACACGTGGGGACAGGGATGGGACACGTGGGGGGTCGGTGTGACACAGGACACGTCAGGACACACGTGGGGACAGGGATGGGACACGTGGGGGGTCGGTGTGACACAGGACACGTCAGGACACACGTGGGGACAGGGATGGGACACGTGGGGGGTCAATGTAACACGGATGGGACATGTGGGGACACATGTGGGGATGGGGACAGAGACAGGACATGTGTGGGGACACGTGTGGGGACAGTGGGACACGCGTGGGGTCAGAGATGGGACATGGGATGGGACACGTGGGGGGTCAGTGTGACACAGATGGGACACGTGGGGACACGTGTGGGGACAGCGATGGGATGGGACACGCGTGGGACACACGTGGGGCCGGGTGGGGGGG
>NW_015091937.1:0-1690 GCF_001431845.1 Calidris pugnax | reverse complement strand
CGCGTGGGAGCGCATCATGGGGGCGCACGTGTGTGTGGGGGGGGGAACGTGGCTGGACACGCGTGTTTGGGGGGGTTCGTGACTGCACACGCGTGTGCATGCGGGAACGGGACCGCACACGTGTGTTTGTGGGGCATCATGGCTGCACACGCGTGTGCACGGAGGGGCAGACCCACACACGCGTGTGCACGGGGGGGGGGGGATGGTGCTTTGGCAGGCCTCCCCACGCACGCTGGGGGTTGGGGGGTGCACGTCACGCCCCGTCACGCTCTGACACGCGTGTGCTCGCACAGACGTGAACGAGTGTGAGGCGGACCCGTGCGGCGTGGGCCGCGGCGTGTGCATGAACACGGGCGGCTCCTACAACTGTCACTGTCACCGCGGGTTCCAGCTGCGGCTGCACAAGGGCGTGCGCTCCTGCGCCGGTGCGACACGGGGACACGGGACACGGGGATGACACGGGACACGGGGACACAGGACATGGGACATGGGGACACGGGACACAGGGATGACACGGGACACGGGGACACGGGACACATGAGATGGGGAAATGGGGCACGGGGACATGGGACATGGGGACACGGGGATGACACAGGACACGGGGACACGGGGATGACACAGAACGTGGGGATGGGGACATGGGACACGGGGACACGGGACATGGGACATGGGGACACAGGGATGACACAGGACACGGGGACACAGGGATGTGGAACACGGGACACGAGGCATGGGGATGGAAACACAGGACACGGGTACACGGGAATGACATGGGACATGGGGACACGGGACATGGGGACGCAGGGATGGGGACACGACACCACGGGGACACGGGACATGGGATAAGGGGACACGGGACACGGGACATGAGGATGACACAGAATGTGGGGATGGGGACATGGGACACGGGGACACGGGACATGGGACACAGGGATGACATGGGACACGGGGATGACATGGGACACGGGGACACAGGACATGGGGACATGGGACACGGGACACAGGGACATGGGGATGACACGGGAGATGGGGACACGGGACACAGGAGATGGGGAAATGGGGCACGGGGACACAGGACATGGGACATGGGGACACAGGGATGACACGGGGACACGGGGACGTGGGACATGGGGATGACACGGGGACACGGGACACAGGGACACGGGGATGACGTGGGACATGGGGACACGGGGATGACACAGGACACGGGAGATGGGACACGGGACATGAGGCATGGAGATGGAAACACAGAACACGGAGACACGGGGACACGGGGATGACACAGGACACGGGACACGGGACATGGGGACACGAGGACACCATGAGGACACGGGGACACGGGACATGGGGACACAGGGATGGGGACACGAGGACACCAGGGGGACACGGGACATGGGGATGACACAGGACACGGGAGATGGGGAGACGGGACACGGGGACATGGGACACGTGACACGTGGTGGGGTTTTGGTGACACGGGACGGGTTTTTGGGGGGACAAAGGAGGGGATTTTGGGGGAAACCTGTGGAGGGTTTGGGGACGTGTGTTGGGTTTGGGGGGACACGTGGGGTGCGTGTGACACGTGGGGGTGTGTGTGACACACGGGATGCATGTGAGACGACACGTGGGGTGCATGTTACACATGGGGGTGTGTGTGACATGACACGTGGGGTGCGTGTGACACGTGGGG
>NW_015091936.1:0-4582 GCF_001431845.1 Calidris pugnax | reverse complement strand
TCGGAAGTGGGAAGATTAATTGGAACAAGTAAGGCTATAACCAATTTGAACACATCCCAGGTGGATATCAATGTCAAATAAATCCTGATTATGTACCCAGTCAAACAGCGAGATATCAGTCAGCACACCTATGTGGAAGAAGGGGATGGTCTTGTGTATGTTGGGATACTGCAGGATGGGGATATGATAATCAATGTGGAAGTTTACAAGCTTCCATCGCAAGGGTGCAGCACAAACTGTTATTTAACTCATTTTATCATGAAATAGAAACAGGAGTAAAATATGAAATTCCCACAGTTGCTAAAAATTTATTTGTAAATCTTGCCAAAAACATTGCTAACTCCTTAAATGCAACTAATTGTTATGTTTGTGGTGGAACAAATCAAGGTGAACGATGGCCATGGGAGGCTATGGAGAGCAACGTGAGTAATCCCCAAGTATGGAAAACAACAAGCTTCCATCGCAAGGGTGCAGCACAAACTGTTATTTAACTCATTTTATCATGAAATAGAAACAGGAGTAAAATATGAAATTCCCACAGTTGCTAAAAATTTATTTGTAAATCTTGCCAAAAACATTGCTAACTCCTTAAATGCAACTAATTGTTATGTTTGTGGTGGAACAAATCAAGGTGAACGATGGCCATGGGAGGCTATGGAGAGCAACGTGAGTAATCCCCAAGTATGGAAAACAATGGAAAAGGGTAACAGGAAACAACAATGGGTACTCCAAACGAGCATAATTGGAAGGAGTTGTTGGCAATATCTAAAAGAAGATGGAAAACAAGTAGGTAATCTGGAGTGTGAAGGAGGTTACCTATGGAACGAAACTCGGAATAATTGGGATAAGTGGGGAAATCCACCGGAAATGAATAATCAATTTAAGAATTGGACCAATGGAACAAACATACCAAATGGCTGGCCAACTCCTGAAGGACATTATTGGATTTGTGGTAAACTAGCTTATGCAAATTTGCCAAAAAATTGGACAGGATCCTGTGTATTAGGAACTATAAGGCCCAGTTTTTTCCTGTTCCTATAAATTGGGGAGAGCAATTGGGAGTCCAAGTGTATGCTGAAGCTGATAAGTTAAGAAAAAGGCACCATAAACGGAGCCTACAAATTGGAAATTGGAAAGGTGATGACTGGCCTCCCGAAAGAATCATTGCCTACTATGATCCAGCCAAATGGCCAGAAGATGGATCCTGGGGCTCTAGGACCCCAATATGTATGCTAAATAGAATAATTAGATTACAAGCTGTAGTAGAAATAGTTGTAAATACAACTGGAGATGCACTTTGATTAATTGCAAAACAGAACATCAAGATGAGAACTGCTTTGTATCAAAATCGTTGAGCTTTGGATTATTTGCTAGCAAAAGAAGGCGGTGTTTGTGGAAAATTTAATCTTAGTAATTGTTGTTTAGAAATTGATGATGAAGGAAAAGCTGTAAATGAACTTGTAAAAGAAATGAAGAAAATTGCACATGTCCCGGTTCAGACTTGGAAGGGAATCAATTTAGGAGGATTATGGGGGGACTGGAACTTTATGGGCAGTGATTGGCTTACTAAATTTGGAATAATAGTACTGAGGATATGTGGAGGATTGTTAATAATTCCATGTGTAATACCTTGTTTTACTAGACTGATACACTCGGTCATACAAGGAATGCAGATAACTGCAGTACCTGTTGATTCAGAACCAGGGAAAGAGAAAGCTCATTCACTGATGATAATAAAGACGAAAGAAAATCTGAAATTGGCACCAATTTGGCAAGTATTGACTCGATTGGAAACAAAAAAACGAATCAATACCATAAAAAAGAAGATGGGGGATTGTGAAATGTGTTCACCTGATTTGTGTCAATACGGAACAATGCTAGGGCCACATGGTGAAATGTGACCCCCTCTGTATATGTAATTGTAACCCAGATTTTGTTGCTGGCCACATGGTGCTGAGCGGGAGGGGTCTGTGGGGTGCATGCGTGGAGCCTGGGGTTGTCCCGGGGGTGAGCCGAGGAAAACCGCTGACTTCATCCACCGACCACCGGGTAGGAGTCAAAGAAGATTCCAGAAGGTGAGGAGGGCATGCGCCAAAGAAGATGCGCCCATCCCTGGAAATCATTAGCATAGGCCAACCTTTTCTATGAATATGTATTAGCAGAAGAAATATAAACCGAAAACAGGGACCGCACGTGGTGCGTCTTGGTCGAGCAGAGACTCCCGATACACTCAGCGCTGTTTGCTTGTCTTTACTCATTTAATAAGTTGTAAACTTTAATTGGAATCCTGTTTGAGGCTAAATCATTTATCCCAGGTGGCATGGCATGTGGGAGAATATGGGCAGGTATCTAGAGAGCTTTTCACCTCCAGTGGTTTGGTACTTCACGCCCGAACGGCTACAGGACCCTGATAGTGATAGAATACTGGAAAGGAAAATGCTGTGGCTGTTGCAGAGAGGCACAGCTCACCGCACTGTGCTGGGCCCTGGCCAGTATCCACCAGACACTGCTCAATACTGTGCAGCATCCTCAGGATAAAGAGAGGGAAACCAGGCCAACAGGCAATGTGGCTACTGCCACTTCTGTGGCAGGCGCTGCGGCTATTCCAACCCCTGTGGTGGACACAGCAAGCAGACACTGCATCTATCTCAACCCCTGTGGCAGGCACTGCAGCTACTCCAATCCCAGTGACAGGCACTGCAACTGAACCAGAAAACCAACCCCTGCCCGTATCAGTTGTCCCTACCCAGAAGAAGAAATACACCAAGAAATCAGTTCACTTAGTGAGGGATGACGATGATGATCCAGGGTCACCACAAGAACAGAAGGAAGAGGCAGAACCAGAGATAATCACCCATTTCAGCCGACTTCCAGGTGAGCACATTGTCACTGGGATGCTGGGATAATGGGGGCCAGTAGCCTGGAACTAGAGGGTAGGGAAGCCAGGCAGCTGGGATCCCTGTCTAGAGGAGGGGGCATTGACAAGGCGATTGGGAAAAAGACGCAAGCCCTCAGCCTCTGGAGGCAAATCCTGTTAGGGGTGAGGGAAAGGTACTCCTTCAGTGAAGATGTAAGTCATCCGAGCAAGTGGACCACCATGGAAAGGGGCATCCAGTACCTGAGGGAACTAACCATGTGGGAGATGATTTATTATGACCTGAACAATGGACAGTTACCCACAGATCGCGATGAGATCCAACGCACAAGGTCCACGTGGCAGCAATTTGTACAGAGCGTCATATGCCAGTTCATTGGCAGTGATGGAATGGAGAGGCGAAGAGGGACCAACGGTGGATGAGGTGACTGATCTTACTTCTGATCCTCTTGAGGAAACTTCTAAGTCTTTTGTGCAACAAATGTGTAATGGATACGATGACCAGGATTAGAGGGGTCCTGCCTCCAGCCAGGTGGGGGAAAGGGACAACCGGGTTTACTGCACAGTGTGGATTCGATGGCCTGGCACATCAGACCCACAGGAGTATAGGGCTTTAGTGGACACAGGCGCAGTGTGCCCTAAGCTATAGAGCGGCAGAACCCATTGGTATTTCTGGAGTGACAGGGGGATCCCAAGAGTTGACTGTACGGGAAGCTGAAGCGAGCCTAACTGGGAATGAGTGGCAAAAGCAGCACATTGGGACTGGCCCAGACACTCCATGCATCTTTGGTATAGATTACCTCAGGAGGGGGTATTTTAGGGACCTGAATACCTGAATTGCGGTCCAGATACCGTAATACCCCTAAAAGGGGGGTAGGGAGGTTGTGGGTACCCTAATGCTCCTACTACTGGGGACCCGCTACCATAATGCCCCTAATAGCTGCTTCAGCGTTAATATTAGGGTCCAAATTATCATGATGGCAGGGTTTCAGTACCTTAACACCCCTAATGTTGGGGTCCAGGTGCCATAAGACCCCTTACAGCTGCTCCAGACGTGATACCAGGGTCCAAGCTACCCTAACAGTGGGATCTAGCTCCCATAATGCTGCAAATGTTGGGGCCCAGTTACCATAAGACCCCTAATAGCTGATTATAATAGCTGCTAATAGCTTTAATACCAGGCTTCAGCCTCACCCTCCGCTGGTGCCCAGCTCCTGTAATGTCCCTAATACTGCCTCCGCTACCGTAATGCTCCCAGTAGCCACTCATGTTCTAGCAGCCTCGGGGCGGGGGGTGACCCCACTTTCTGTCACCAGCGGAGGCCACGGAGCTGGGACAGCTGGTGGAGCTGGACCTGCAAGGCCCGTCTGTGCCCAGACGATGCAACTTCTGCTGGGACGAGCCCAAGTTTGGGGCTTGAAAGCGCCAGAAGTGCCACTGGGGAAACTGAGGCACAAACAAGGCCGTGGCGCTCGTCCTGCCCATCCCCAGTGCTGGTTGGGGGCCAGTTTGGACTAGTTTGGGGGGCGGGCTGTTGTTGTTTGGGACTCTGGTGGCGCTCAGATACCTGGGTTCTCTCTCTATTGCTTGGCTTTGGATTTGGGGGGCGGGCTGTTGTTGTTTGGGACCCTGGTGGTGCTCAGATACCCGGGTTCTCTCTCTATTGCTTGGCTTTGGGGAATGCTCGCCCAGACACCTCAGTCCCAT
>NW_015091935.1:1140-1694 GCF_001431845.1 Calidris pugnax | reverse complement strand
GGGGGAGGGGGGTGACAGGGGGTGACAGGGTGACATGGTGACAAGGTGACACAGGGACACAGTGACAGGGTGACACGGTGACAGGGGGTGACGGGGTGACAGTGTGACAGGGGGGTGACAGAGGGTGACAGGCTGACAGGGTGACAAGGTGACACAGGAACATGGTGACAGGGGGTGACAGGGTGACATGGGGACAGGGTGACACAGGTACAGGGTGACAGGCGAGAGGTGACAGGGTGACACAGGGACACAATGTCATGGTGGCAGGTTGACAGGGTGACACAGTGACTTGGTGACAGGGGGTGACATGGTGACAAGAGAACAGGGTGACAGGGTGACACAGTGACTTGGTGACAGGGGGTGACAGGGTCACACAGAGACAGGGTGACATGGAGACAGGGTGACAAGGTGACAATGTGACAGGGTGACATGGAGTGACAGGGTGACACAGGGACAGGGGGACAGGGAGATACATGGTGACAAGAGAACAGGGTGACAGGGTCACACAGAGACAGGGTGACAAGGGGTGACACGGTGACAGGGGGGTGAGGGGA
>NW_015091935.1:0-892 GCF_001431845.1 Calidris pugnax | reverse complement strand
GGTCACACAGTGATAGGGTGACATGGTGACGGGGTGACAAGGGGTGACAGGAGGTGACAGGGTGACATGGGGACAGGGTGACACAGGTACAGGGTGAGGGTGACAGGGTGACAGGGTGACACAGGGACAGGGTGACAGGGTGACACGGTGACAGGCTGATGGGGTGACAGGGGGGTGACAGGGGGTGACAGAGTGACCTTGGGGTGACAAAGTGACCTGGGGGTGACAGGGGGTGACAGGCTGACAGGGTGACAAGGTGACACAGGGACATGGTGACGGGAGGTGACAGGGTGACAGGGTCACAGGGTCACACAGAGACATGGTGACAGGGGGTGACAGAGTGATACAGAGACATGGTGACACGGTGACACAGGGACATCAGGGTGACATGGGGACAGGGTGACACGGTGATGAGGGGACAGAGAGTGACACAAGGACACAGTGACAGGGTGACAGGGTGACACTGGGAAATGGTGACAGGGGGTGACATGGGGACAAGGTGACACAGGGACATGGTGACAGGGGGTGACAGAGGATGACAGGGTGACATGGTGACACGGTGACAGGGTGATGGGGTGACAGGGTGATACAGGGACACAGGGACACAGTGACAGGGTGACACGGTGAGAGGGGGTGAGAGGGGGTGACATGGTGACACATGGACATGGTGACAGAGTGACAGGGTGACAGGGTCACACAGGGACACAGTGACAGGATGACATGGTGACAGGGTGACAGGGGGTGACAAGGTGACAGGGTCACACAGTTATAGGGTGACAGGGGGTGACAGGGTGATACAGGGACACAGGGACAGAGTGACAGGGTGACAGGGTCACACAGGGACACAGTGACAGGATGACATGGTGACAGGGTGACAGGGGGTGACAAGGTG
>NW_015091934.1:4828-5309 GCF_001431845.1 Calidris pugnax | reverse complement strand
GGGTGGTTTTTTTGTAAACCCCCCCAAATCTTGAAAGATCTGCCTGGGGGAGGCGGCGCCGGATGAGTTCCACGTGGTGGAGATCCTGCAGGTGGAGGAGGGGGACACTCGCCCCTCGGTGCCCCTGGCCACGCTGAAGCCATCTGTGCTGCCCATGGTGAGTGGCCAGGGGGTATTTTTTGGGGGGGGGAGTCGGGGAGGGGGGTGGATGAGCTGCTGGGGGGCTACCACCCTCCTTTCTTCTAGGCCACCCTGGTGGGAGTGGAGCTGACACCCCCGGTCACCTTCCACCTGAGAGCTGGCTCTGGGCCCATCTACCTCAGTGGGCAGCACATTTCCAGTAAGTTTTGGGGTGCCACAACCCTGTGACCCCCCCCCTCCCACCACCACCACCTCCTGGGGGGGGCCAGGAGCTCAGCTGACCTCCCCCCGCAGTGATGCCCAACCTGTCCTGGGCTGAGGAGGAGGAAGAAGAGGAGGA
>NW_015091934.1:2908-3629 GCF_001431845.1 Calidris pugnax | reverse complement strand
ACCCCTAATCCCAGCCCTCCCCTTCTCTCCCAAGCAGGAATAACGCCTCCCCCGAGGACCCCCTTCCCAGTAAGGTAGGAACCAGCTGGGGTGTCCCCCAGTGTCTCCCACTTCACCCCATTACTGGTTTGAGGGACCTCCTGGGGAGGGAAAGGGGCTGATGCGTGATGCTTGTCGGGTGCTGAACCCAAAAATGGGGCAAAAAATGTAGGGTTGGGCTCTTCTGGCTGGTTGGGGGGGGGCTCCCTGGGCTGAAAAGTGGGGGGGCCCCACATTCAGCCCCATCCCTGTCCCCACAGGGGCGAGGAAGCCTCCGGGGTAGGAAAACAGCAGTGAAGAAGTAGCAGGAGCTTCAGCAGAGCCTGGGCAGGTACAGGATGGTGGGGGGGGGGAAATCTGGGTCTGAGGGTCCCTATGGGGCTGGGAACAGACCCATATGTGCCCCCTTCCCCATCCCATGGCTCAGTGGGGCTGGGGAGGACCTGCCCCTCCCCTCCCAGAATAGGGTCAGCCTGGGATATGGGGGTGTAAGACCCTTTTCTCCTTCCCTTCCAGGTGCAGAAGAACCTAAAAAGGTGCCAGTTTGGTGCTGTCCCTCCCCAATAAAGGATATTTTGCACTCCTGGCTCTCTCTGTTGGGTCCGGGGGGGGTCCGGGGGGGGGCATGGGAGCATCTTCACCTTCCCCTTGGCCAGAAGATGCTCCTTTTGCCACCCCTGGG
>NW_015091934.1:0-2819 GCF_001431845.1 Calidris pugnax | reverse complement strand
TCCCCAATAAAGGATATTTTGCACTCCTGGCTCTCTCTGCTGGGGACGGAGGTGTCCGGGGGGGGCATGGGAGCATCTTCACCTTCCTCTTGGCCAGAAGATGCTCCTGTTGCCCCCAGGGACTGCCAGGAGCCCCGTGCCCCCTGTCTCTGGGGTGCCCCCTGCCTTGGCAGCATCCTTCCTTTTGGGCTGAGGTGGGGGGGGTTGGTAGGAGCCCCCCCTCCCCACCATCCCGTGCAGGGTAACTCCTTCCTTCCCTTCCAGGTGCAGAAGAACCCCAAAAGGTGCCAGTTTGGTGTCGTCCTTCCCCAATAAAGGATATTTTGCACTCCTGGTGCTCTCTCCTGAGGGTGGGGGGGCATCTTCATCTTCCCCTTGGCCAGGGGATGTTCCTGTTGCCCCCCCCAGGGGCTTCCAGGAGCCCTGTACCCCCTGCCCCCTGTCTCTGGGGTGCCACCTGCTTTGGCAGCATCCTTCCCTTTGGGCTGGGACTGGGGGGGGCTGGCAGGAGCCCCCCTCCCCACCATCCTGTGCAGGGTAACTGCTTCCTTCCCTTCCAGGTGCAGAAGAACCCAAAAAGCTGCCAGTTTGCTGTCATCCTTCCCCAATAAAGGGTATTTTCTACTCCTGGCTCTCTCTGCTGAGAGCTGGGGGGGGGGTCTGGGGGGCTGCATTGGAGCATCTTCATCTTCCACTTGCCAGGGGATGCTCCTGTTGCCCCCCAGGAGCCCCCCTGCCCCCTGTCTCTGGGGTGCTGCCTGCTTTGGCAGCATCCTTCCCTTTGGGCTGGGACTGGGGGAGCTGGTGGGAGCCCCCCCTCCCCACCATCCCGTGCAGGGTAACTCCTTCCTTCCCTTCCAGGTGCAGAAGAACCCAAAAAAGGTGCCAGTTTGGTGTCATCCTTCCCCAATAAAGGGTATTTTCTACTCCCGGCTCTCTCTGCTGAGAGCTGGGGGGGGGTCTGGGGGGCTGCATTGGAGCATCTTCATCTTCCACTTGCCAGGGGATGCTCCTGTTGCCCCCCAGGAGCCTTATGCCCCCTGCACCCTGTCTCTGGGGTGCCCCCTGACTTGGCAGCATCCTTCCCTTTGGGCTGGGACTGGGGGAGCTGGTGGGAGCCCCCCCTCCCCACCATCCCGTGCAGGGTAACTCCTTCCTTCCCTTCCAGGTGCAGAAGAACCCAAAAAAGGTGCCAGTTTGGTGTCATCCTTCCCCAATAAAGGGTATTTTCTACTCCCGGCTCTCTCTGCTGAGAGCTGGGGGGGGGTCTGGGGGGCTGCATTGGAGCATCTTCATCTTCCACTTGCCAGGGGATGCTCCTGTTGCCCCCCAGGAGCCCCCCTGCCCCCTGTCTCTGGGGTGCCCCCTGCCTTGGCAGCATCTTTCCCTTTGGGCTGGGACTGGGGGGACTGGTGGGAGCCCCCCCTCCCACCATCCTGTGCAGGGTAACTCCTTCCTTCCCTTCCAGGTGCAGAAGAACCCAAAAAGGTGCCAGTTTGGTGTCATCCTTCCCCAATAAAGGATATTTTGCACTCCTGGTGCTCTCTGCTGAGGGCAGGGGGGGCTGCAGAGGGGGGCATGGGAGCATCTTCATCTTCCTCTTGGCCAGAAGATGCTCCTGTTGCCCCCAGGGACTGCCAGGAGCCCCGTGCCCCCTGTCTCTGGGGTGCCCCCTGCCTTGGCAGCATCTTTCCCTTTGGGCTGGGACTGGGGGGACTGGTGGGAGCCCCCCCTCCCACCATCCTGTGCAGGGTAACTCCTTCCTTCCCTTCCAGGTGCAGAAGAACCCAAAAAGGTGCCAGTTTGGTGTCATCCTTCCCCAATAAAGGATATTTTGCACTCCTGGTGCTCTCTGCTGAGGGCAGGGGGGGCTGCAGAGGGGGGCATGGGAGCATCTTCATCTTCCTCTTGGCCAGAAGATGCTCCTGTTGCCCCCAGGGACTGCCAGGAGCCCCGTGCCCCCTGTCTTTGAGGTGCCACCTGCCTTGGCAGCGTCTTAGCCCCCCTGCCCCCTGTCTCTGGGGTGCCCCCTGCCTTGGCAGCATCTTTCCCTTTGGGCTGGGACTGGGGGGACTGGTGGGAGCCCCCCCTCCCACCATCCTGTGCAGGGTAACTCCTTCCTTCCCTTCCAGGTGCAGAAGAACCCAAAAAGGTGCCAGTTTGGTGTCATCCTTCCCCAATAAAGGATATTTTGCACTCCTGGTGCTCTCTGCTGAGGGCAGGGGGGGCTGCAGAGGGGGGCATGGGAGCATCTTCATCTTCCTCTTGGCCAGAAGATGCTCCTGTTGCCCCCAGGGACTGCCAGGAGCCCCGTGCCCCCTGTCTTTGAGGTGCCACCTGCCTTGGCAGCGTCTTTCCCTTTGGGCTGGGACTGGGGGGGCTGGCAGGAGCCCCCCCTCCCCACCATCCTGTGCAGGGTAACCCCTTCCTTCCCTTCCAGGTGCAGAAGAACCCTAAAAGCTGCCAGTTTGGTGTTGTCCCTCCTCAATAAATGGCATTTTGCACTCCTGGTGCCCTCTCCTGAGGGTGGGGGGGCATCTTCATCTTCCCCTTGGCCAGAGGATGCTCCTGTTGCCCCTGGGGGCTTCCAGGAGCCTTGTGCCCCCTGCTCCCTGTCTCTGGGGTGCTGCCTGCCTTTGGGCTGGGGGGGGGGGGTTGGTAGGAGCCCCCCCCTCCCTCCCCACCATCCCGTGCAGGGTAACAAGTGTCGCTTGATGAATAGGAGACAAAGGGGGATTAGGGAGCAGCGGGGAGATGATTATAAACCCATTGACCTGCCCTTGGTCTGGGGGGCAGCAGGTATTTGTGGAGGGTCCCGG
>NW_015091933.1:0-1857 GCF_001431845.1 Calidris pugnax | reverse complement strand
CCCCCCAATCCCAATCCCAATCCCAATTTGGGGACCCCCCCATCCCAACCAGAAGATCTGGACCACAACAGCATCCCTTGGGCCGTAACATCATCTCTTGGGCCACCAAGAGCATCCCTTGGGCCACCAAGAGCAACCTCTGGGCCACAACATCATCCCTTGGGCCATAACAGCATCTCCTGGGCCACAAGAGCATCTTCTGGGCCACAAGAGCATCCCCTGGACCATAAGAACATCTGGACCACAAGAGCACCCCGTGGGCTACAACAGCATCCCTTGGGCCACAAGAGCATCCTCTGGACCATAACATCATCCCCATGGGCCACAAGAGCATCTTTTGGGCCACAAGAGCACCCTGTGGGCTACAAGAGCATCCCCTGGGCCACGAGAGCATCCCCTGGACCATAAGAAGATCTGGACCAAAACATCATCCCCTGCGCCACGAGAACATCCCTTGGGCCACAACATCATCCTTTGGGCCACAAGAGCCTCCTCTGGACCATAACATCAGCCTCGTGGGCTACAAGAGCATCCCTTGGGCCACAAGAGCATCCCCTGGACCATAAGAACATCTGGACCACAACATCATCCCTTGGGCCACAACAGCATCTTCTGGGCCATAACATCATCCCTTGGGCCACAAGAGCCTCCTCTGGACCATAACATCAGCCTCGTGGGCTACAAGAGCATCCCTTGGGCCACAAGAACACCCTGGGGCTACAACATCATCCTTTGGGCCATAAGAACATCTTCTGGACCACAAGAGCATCCCTTGGGCCACAAGAACACCCTGGGGCTACAACATCATCCTTTGGGCCATAAGAACATCTTCTGGACCACAACAGCATCCCTTGGGCCACAACAGCATCCTCTGGACTACAAGGGCATCTCCTGGGCCACAAGAGCATCTTCTGGGCCACAAGAACATCCTTTGGGCCATAAGAACATCTTCTGGACCACAACGTCATCCCTTGGGCCAGAAGAGCATCCTCTGGACTACAAGGGCATCCTCTGGGCCACAAGAGCATCCCCTGGACCATAAGAACATCTGGACCAATACATCATCCCTTGGGCCAGAAGAGCATCCTCTGGGCCACAAGAGCATCTTCTGGGCCACAAGAACATCCTTTGGGCCATAAGAACATCTTCTGGACCACAACGTCATCCCTTGGGCCAGAAGAGCATCCTCTGGGCCACAAGAGCATCTTCTGGGCCACAAGAACATCCTTTGGGCCATAAGAACATCTTCTGGACCACAACGTCATCCCTTGGGCCAGAAGAGCATCCTCTGGGCCACAAGAGCATCCTTTGGGCCACAACATCATCCCCTGGGCCACAAGAACATCCCCCCCATGTCCTTGTCCTCCCTGTCAGGCTCCACATCCCCAGGCTGGTGGTGGTGGTGGGGGGAGGACCAAACCAGGAGGGTGACAGGGGGGTGACAGGACCCTCAACTGACCCCCTCCCCCCCCCCCACCAACGTTGGCTTTTTTGCAGATGAC
Source organism: Calidris pugnax (assembly GCF_001431845.1). NCBI lineage: Eukaryota > Metazoa > Chordata > Aves > Charadriiformes > Scolopacidae > Calidris > Calidris pugnax. The sequence goes on along the minus strand of NW_015091933.1, from coordinate 355 downwards.
TCGGACTACGAGGACTACGGCTTGGAGGAGGAACTAGCCCAACCCACGGGGGAGATGGCCGACAAGGTGGGTGCCACCATGGGGTGGGGGTCCTGGGTGCCACCATGGGGTGGTCCTGGGTGCCACCATGGTGGGGAGGTGGTCCTGGGTGCCACCATGGGGTGGAGGTGGTCCTGGGTGCCACCATGGGGGATGTCCTGGGTGCCACCATGGTGGGGACATGGTCTTGGGTGCCACCACGGGGGGGTCCTGGGTGTCACCACGGGGTGGGGAGGTGGTCCTGGGTGCCACCATGGTGGGGAGATGGTCCTGGGTGCCACCACAGGGGTGGTCTTGGGTGCCACCATGGTGGGGA
>NW_015091932.1:0-2071 GCF_001431845.1 Calidris pugnax | reverse complement strand
TCATATAGACATTTCTGTGGTTAGATACCGGAAAGCTGTTATTGGGTGATACTGAATAGTAAAACATTCAAATAAAAAAAATTGAACTGAAAGTTAAATATTTTGAGGTTTTATTTAAAATAATATAACAACTAATGGATGATTCTAAAAGCTGAAAAGTGAAAAGATATCTTTCAAGCCTGATGGAGGATGCTAAGCTGAAAGCACAAGTGTGACTTAACAGGGTCTTGACAGTCAACTTTTCTAAATCCTTTATGATCTAGGTTGTCATAAATCTAGCTGTTTTTACTTAATTCTATTCTAGAAATGTCAACAATCATCTTCAAATAAGTTTTCACATTGAGGATTACTGTTATTTGTAGTAGATCATGGCCTAGCAGCAACAATAAAATCAGGATGCAGCTGCAATATCTAGACTAGGAAAGATGCATCCAGATGTGCAGTGGATGAAAGTGAGGTATAATCAGGGTTGACTGCTCCAAACCGCTTCAGCTGCTCATTTAAACACCCTCGCAGAGGAAAATGCCTCTTCAGATCTACTGACATAGTTTCATATATTTATTACAATAAGTAGGTCATGCTTGTTACATTTTAATATATTTTGTAGCTGACAATGTTATTTCAGAACCCTAAGTGATATAATAGAGATTTAATTACTGTATAACATCTCATTCCAATTTACTTTCTATGGAAAATATTATTTTATATTCATTATTATTTGTGCATTTCACTTGATATATAATGCTATAAATTGTATGGAACCCATATACATTTTCCCAGCTTACAATTGAAAAGCAATCAACAAAGATCCTTGTCATAATTCACAATATCATAATAATTTTCAGGGACTTTGGAAGATAATATAATCCATTTTCAATTTTATTTTTGCTGCCTGAAAAGATGTAGAACTAAATACAGCGTCACCAGCTGAGTACTTAAGATTTCATGCTCAACTTTTTCAGCCAAATATTTCAAATACATTGATATATTTAAGGAAAAATACTGCATTCTAGGTGGTGTTCCGGTGTAAATATATTTTAAAATGTATTTGATAAGCTACCAGTTAGGATTAATGTTAATCCTGACACAGGAAATATATTTCTGTTTATACATTATTAATTACATCACTTTCTGGCATCCATATTCCTCTGTACTCAAATGGAGCCTCAGGATCATTACTGGGAATACTATTAGTACCACTTTTTTTTTAATGAAGGCTCCATTAAGGCCAGAGAAGGAAAATTTACACAGATGTATAAATTATTCTATGGGGAAAATGTCTCCAGAAGGACTCCTCAGTGAGCAATCCTGAACTGTGAGAACAAAAGGGACTAACTGAGCATGGGGTGGGAACTTTAGTGTAATCACTTTCCATTTGATCTTCAGTTGTTGTTTAAACCTAAATGCAACAGAGGCCCCGCAGCATACGAACAACAACTATTTTGACCAACATAACATAAAGTTTCAGTCCGGAGTTCCAGCTGGCAAAAGGATATTTTTTTTCCCCTTCACCATTTATCAGCACAATTCAAGAGCACACCAGGCAAGATAATTGGCAGTAAATGCTCAAGAGAGACCTTGGATCAGACAAACAGGGCTGAACAGTAGGGGCTGACAAGCATTTGCCAATAATTTCCAACCTCCACAGCTGAGCAGTGTATTACTGGTCTCTGTTTCAGGAGGAGAAAAAAAAAAGGCTCTGTCACGTGGTGTGAAAAAGGTATTTAATCATTGTGGGCCTCAGAGCAGCCTCTTGATTCAATGCGATGCTTACAGAGAACGACAGTAATATTCTGCTAGTTAAGGACACTCCTACTAAACACCTGGCCCAGGCAATGTCCCGTGGCTTTCAGGATCTCACACGCAGTGAGACAATCATTCTTCCCAAGTGAAGATGCCTGGAAGCGAATGTTTCCTGAACTAGACATTGCTTTATAGAGCCCATCAAAACTTTACTGGGGAGAAGAGTTACAGCACTGCAGACCAGGTCACTTGATCCCCCAAAGGGTTGAAAGAAGAGTTACCAGAGGATTCTCCTGCCACCTACCCACCAGAAGACCAACAGCCAGAA
>NW_015091931.1:0-1911 GCF_001431845.1 Calidris pugnax | reverse complement strand
AGGGATGCGGGATTCGTGATACAGGATTCGGGATTCCGAATTCGGGATGAGGGATTCAGGATGTGGGATTTGGGATGAAGGATTCAGAATGAGGGATGAGGGATTCAGGATTCGGGATGTGGGATTTGGGATGCAGGATTTGGGATGAGGGATTAAGGATTTGGGATGTGGGATTCAGGATGCGGGATTAAGGATGAGGGATGCGGGATTTGGGATTCGGTGTGAGGGATTCAGGATGTGGGAGGCAGGATGAGGGATGTGGGATTCGTGATACAGGATTCAGGATTCCGAATTCGGGATGCGGGATGAGGGATTCAAGATTCGGGATATGGGATTCAGGATGTGAGATTTGGGATGAGGGATTCAAAATTCGGGATGAGGGATTCAGGATTCGGGATGTGGGATTTGGGATGAGGGATTCAGGATGTGGGATGCAGGACAAGGGATGTAGGATTCGTGATATGGGATTCGGGATTCCAAATTTGGGATGAGGGATTCAGGATGAGGGATGCGGGATTCAGGATGAGAGATTCACAATTTGGGATGCGGGATGAGGGATTCAGGATTTGGGATGTGGGATTCAGGATGTGGGATTTGGGATGAGGGAGTAAGGATTTGGGATGCAGGGTGCGGGATTTGGGATTTGGGATTCAGTGTGAGGGATTCAGGATGTGGGAGGCAGGACGAGGGATGCGGGATTTGTGATACAGGATTTGTGATTCAAAATTCGGGATGAGGGATTCGGGATTCGGGATGCAGGATGTGAGATGCAGGATTTGGGATGAGGGATTAAAGATTCGGGATGTGGGATTCGGGATTCAAAATTTGGGATGTGGGATTCGGGGTTTAGAATCTGGGATGTGGGATTCAGGATTTGGGATGAGGGATTCAAAATTCGGGATGCAGGATTTGGGATGTGGGATTCGTAATGAGGGATTCACAATTTGGGATGCGGGATGAGGGATTCAGGGGGTGGGATGTGGGATTCAGGATGAGGGATGTGGGATTTGGGATTCGGTGTGAGGGATTCAGGATGTGGGAGGCAGGATGAGGGATGTGGGATTCGTGATACGGGATTCGGGATTCCAAATTTAGGATGAGGGATTCAGGATTCGGGATATGGGATTTGGGATGAGTGATTAAGGATTTGGGATTCGGGATTTGGTGTGAGGGATGCAGGATGTGGGAGGCAGGACGAGGGATGTGGGATTCGTGATACAGGATTTGGGATTCTGAATTTGGGATTTGGCATTCAAAATTCGGGATGAGGGATTCAGGATTTGGGATTCGGGATGTGGGATTCAGGATACGGGATTCACAATTTGGGATGAGGGATTCAGGATTCGGGATGTGGGATTTGGGATGAGGGATTAAGGATTCGTGATACGGGATTCGGGATTCCAAATTCAGGATGAAGGATTCAGGATTCAGGATGCAGGATTCGGGATGCGGGATTTGGGATGAGGGATTAAGGATTCGGGATGCAGGGTGTGGGATTTGGGATTCGGGATTTGGGATGTGTGGTGTGAGATTTGGGATTTGGGATTCGGCGTGAGGAATGCAGGATGTGGGAGGCAGGATTCAAAATTCGGGATGAGGGATTTGCGATTCAAAATTTAGGATGTGGGATTCAGGAATCGGCATGAGGGATGCGGGATTCAAACTTCAGGATGAGGGGTTCAGAATCCGGGATGCGGGATTCGGGATTCAAAATTCAGGATGCGGGATTCAGGGGGTGGGATGTGGGATTCAGGATGCAGGATGCGGGATTTGGGATTTAGCGTGAGGGATTCAGGATGTGGGAGGCAGGACGAGGGATGCGGGATTCGTGATACAGGATTCAGGATTCAAAATTTGGGATGAGGAATTCAGGATGTGGGATTTGGGATTCAGGATTCAAAATTTGGGATG
>NW_015091930.1:19382-19967 GCF_001431845.1 Calidris pugnax | reverse complement strand
ATCCTTTAATTAACCTTGAAGGGGGGGGGCTTAACGAAGTCCTGGCTCGTTAAGTCTTCGCTGGCAGAAGAAAATGGGGCCTGGCTGCTGCCCCCCCTGTCAAAATAGTGCTATTTTGGGGTGTTTTTCAGCCTCTCCCCCCCCCAAAAAAAAAAATAAGCAGCAGCCGCCACCTTTCCGCCTTCATTAGCAAAGCTGGGGGATAATTAAGCCGGAGAAGCTTCTAATTAGTGGTAATTAAGAAGCTGGTTGACGTCAGGAGGATGAAATCCCGGCTTGACGGGTCAGGCTGGATCAAGGGCAGGGGCCTGATGGGTGTCGGGTCGTTAGTGGGACGCTGGCCTTAATTAGTAATCTGTTGATTAATAACCAGTGTTAATTTGTTAGTGGAATTATTTGCGTCTTGGATTTTGGGGAGGGGGTGACACCCCCAAATCTTGCGCCGTCACCCCTGTCCCCTCGCGCCGCCGGCCTTGCCTTGGTCTCCTCGGCCTCTGTGTCTCGTTAAGCGCCGATTCGTTAATTAATTGGGGTAAAACTGGGTTGGGGGGGTGTGATTAAAAATGGGGGGGGCTGTGACCCCCC
>NW_015091930.1:19110-19372 GCF_001431845.1 Calidris pugnax | reverse complement strand
GGGGTCTGGGGGGGGGGCTTTGTCCTCTGGTGTGACCCGAAACCGCCGTCCCCTGGGCTGGCAGCGGCGATTAAAAATACAAGCAGGACATTTGTCATCGAGTGTCACCTCAGCGGGGGGGGGTGGCACCTCCCTAGTGTCCTCAGGGGGGTCCTGTAGCCCCCCCCCCGGGTGTGACAGCAAGATTTTGGGGGAGATTTCCTCCTTTTTGGGGTCAAAAATGTGTCCGGGGATGGGTTTGTCGTCATCGCCCTCAAAGGGG
>NW_015091930.1:11371-15072 GCF_001431845.1 Calidris pugnax | reverse complement strand
TGGGGGACAATTGGTTGCCCTTTGGGGGACACTTTGGGTGCCTTTTTGGGGGACACCTGGGTCCTTTTTGGGGACAATATGGGGGATTTTGGTTGACATCTGGATGTGTTTAGGGGTCACCCTTTGGATACCTTTTTGGGTGACACCTGGGTCCTTTTTGGGGGACAATTTGGGGGATTTTGGTTGACATCTGGACGCGTTTGGGGGTCACCCTTTAGATACCTTTTTTGCGTGACACCTGGCTCCTTTTGGGGGCCAATTTTTGGGGTTCCCTTTGGGTGCCTATTTGTGGGAGAACTTCAGCGCCTTTCCAGGACCCTTTGCCTGCATTTTTGGGCTCAATTTGGGGGTTTTTGGCTCATTCCCCCCACTCTTTCCCTCAGCCATGGAAGGTTTGGGTTTCCTCGACGCCCTCAACTCCGCTCCCATCCCCGGCATCAAGATCAAGAAGAAGAAGAAGGTTCTTTCCCCCACGGCTGCCAAGGTGAGGAGGTGGCTACCCACATCCCCTCCCTGGCTACCAGGGACCCCTCTTTTCCTCGAGAACTCCCCAAAAAACCTCTCTTTTTCCCCCTCTCACAGCCCAGTCCTTTTGAGGGAAAACCAGCTCCTGAAACCAGTTCTGTGAAACCGTCCTCCCCGGAGCCCAGCGCCGCCTCCGAGCCCATGGAGACCGATCGACCCGGGACCCCCGTCCCCGCCGTGGAGGTGCCTGAACCCATGGACACATGTAAGTTGGGGTTCATGGGGAATAAAAAAATAGAGGTTTTGGTGGGGGGGGGGTTAAACGGGTGCTGAGCCCCCCCTGATTCCTCCCCCAGGTTCGTCGGAGGTGAGCGGTGACTCTAAAAGCGGCGAAAACGGGTCAGAAAGCGGCCAACTGACTAAAAAAGGGCGAAAGAAGAAAACGGTGAGTTGGCCTGAAGAAAACAAACTTCGTGAATATTTTTACTTCGAACTGGACGAGACAGAGAGAGGTGAGTCCTGTGTGTCCCCCCCCCCTCCCCCCGGGTGTCCCCAAGCTTTTAGGGGGTGACACTGATGTTCCTGTCCCTTCTTTTCTTGCAGTTAATGTCAATAAGATCAAGGATTTTGAGGAAGCGGCCAAGAGGGAGATGCTGAAGGATCGACACGCTTTCGAGACGGCCCGACGTCTCAGCCACGACTCCATGGAGGAGAAAGTGCCCTGGATTTATCCCAAACTCCTGGATCTTCCTGCTCCCCTGGTGGTGCCGGGAAGCGGCAGCCGGGAACGGTTCACTCAGGCCGAGAGGGAGAAGGGGATCCTGCAGGAGATCTTCCTCTCCAAGGAAAGGTGAGTGGATCCCTTGGGATCTCTTCGTGGAGCCGGTGATTCCCCCTTCTCCGTGCTATGGTGGGGGGATGCCCATTTTTGGGGGTCTTGGACCCACTTTTGGGGGTCTTAGGGTGGCTTTTGGGAGGGCTCAGACCTGCTCTTGGGGTTCTCAGACCCGCTTTTGGAGGTCTCTGACTTGCTTTTGGGAGTCTTGGACTCACTTTTGAGGGGTTTGAGGCTGTTTTGGGGATCTTGGAGCTGCTTTTGAGGGTCTCGGACCTGCTTTTGGGGGGCTCATGGCTATTTTTGGGGCTCACGCCTGCTCTTGGGGGTCTTGGGGCAGCTTTTGGGGGGCTCAGTCCTGCTCTTGGGGTTCTCAGACCCGCTTTTGGAGGTCTCTGACTTGCTTTTTGGGGGTGAGCCCTTGGGACTCACTTTTGAGGGATTTGAGGCTGTTTTGGGGATCTTGGAGCTGCTTTTGGGGGTCTTGGAACAGCTTTTGGGGGGATTCGGGGCTGTTTTGGGGATCTTGGAGCTGCTTTTGAGGGTCTCGGACCTGCTTTTGGGGGGCTCATGGCTATTTTTGGGGCTCACGCCTGCTCTTGGGGGTCTTGGGGCAGCTTTTGGGGGGCTCAGTCCTGCTCTTGGGGTTCTCAGACCCGCTTTTGGAGGTCTCTGACTTGCTTTTTGGGGGTGAGCCCTTGGGACTCACTTTTGAGGGATTTGAGGCTGTTTTGGGGATCTTGGAGCTGCTTTTGGGGGTCTTGGAACAGCTTTTGGGGGGATTCGGGGCTGTTTTGGGGATCTTGGAGCTGCTTTTGAGGGTCTCGGACCTGCTTTTGGGGGGCTCATGGCTATTTTTGGGGCTCACGCCTGCTCTTGGGGGTCTTGGGGCAGCTTTTGGGGGGCTCAGACCTGCTTTTGGGCTCAGAGCTGTTCTTGGGGGTGTCTTGGAGCTGTTTTTTGGGGTCTTAGGGTGGCTTCTGGGGATCTTGGGGGTCTGAGACCCACTTTTGAGGGGCTCAGATCCACTTTGGGGATCTTGGGGGTCTCAGACCTGCTTTTGGGGGTTTTGGCGCAGCTTTTGGGGGGGCTCTGGGGTGTCTTGGGGGTTGTGGGATGTCTCTGACCCACTCTTGGGGGGCTCAGATCCACATTTGGGGGTCTTGGGGCAGCTTTTGGGGGGCTCAGTCCTGCTCTTGGGGTTCTCAGACCCGCTTTTGGAGGTCTCTGACTTGCTTTTTGGGGTGGGTGGCTTTTGGGGGGCTCAGACCTGACCTTGGGGAGCTCAGAGCTGCTTTTGATGGTCTCTTGCCCGCTTTTGGGGGGGCTCAGGGCTGTTTTGGGGTCTTGGAGCTGCTTTTGAGCATTTTGGAGCTGCTTTTGGGGTTCAGGGCTCTTTTGGGGGTTCTCAGCCTTGCTCTTGGGGGGCTCAGGGCTGTTTTGGGGATTTGGGAGCTGCTTTCGAGGCTCTTGGACCCTGCTTTTGAGCATCTTGGAGCTGCTTTTGGGGTTCAGGGCTGGTTTGGGGGTTCTCAGACTTGCTCTTGGGGGGCTCAGGGCTGTTTTGGGGATTTCGGAGCTGCTTTTGAGGCTCTTGGACCCACTTTTGGGGGGGTCAGGGGTGTTTTGGGGATCTCACACCTGCTCTTGGGGGGCTCGGAGCTGCTTTTGAGGGTCTTGGACCATCTTTGGGGGGATCTCGGACCCACTCTTGGGGGGCTCAGGACCGATTTGGGGGATCCTAGACCCATTTTGGGGGGGCTTGGGGCCGCCTGGATCCCCCTCCCCAGGATTAACGGGGTCGATCCTTCCCGGTGTGAGGAGCTGTGTCCTGGGGGGGAGGGGACGATGGTGCTGGGATCCCTCCAGAGCCTGGATCCCTCAGGATCTATTTGGGATTCCCTGGGATCAGGCTCCTGCAGAGGGATCCTTGTGCCCGGGGGCTGCGGGATGTGTCTGGGGTGCAGATCCCAGGGATCCCTCAGGATCCGGAGCCGGGTGGGTCCTGGGATCCCTGGGGATCTGCCCCTGGGATCCCTGGGGATCCAGGTTTGGGGGGGGAACGACACACAGATCCCTTGGGATCCCTAAGGATCTCCAGTGGGAAGGGAGAGGGGTTTTTGGAGCCCAAATCCTTTGGGATCTGTGAGGATCCTGAGCTGGGGGGGGGAGGTTTTTGGGTGCTGGATCCCTGAGGATCCTGAGCTGTGGACTGGATCCCCTGGGATCCCCGAGGATCCCGAGTGGGCAGGGAGGTTTTGGGGTCCCAGCACCCCATGGATCCAATGTCGGGGGGGGAGCAGCCCCCGGGGGCCTGGATCTCCCGGAATCCCTGAGGATCTGGCACCTGGAGGAGCCTTTTGGTGCCCTCAGGATCCCTGAGGATCCCAGGTCTTTGGGG
>NW_015091930.1:8554-9775 GCF_001431845.1 Calidris pugnax | reverse complement strand
GGATGGTGGGTTGGGGACACTTTGGGGTCACGCTTGGGGACACTGTCCCCCACCCTAGTGGGGATGTGGGGGTGCCCTTGGCTTGGGGACACTTTGGGGACACATTTGGGGACACTGTCCCTGGCCACAGTGGGGACATGGGGGTGCCCTTGGCTTGGGGACATTATGGAGACACATTTGGGGACACTGTCCCCCACCCCACTAGGGACACAGGGCTTGGGGACAAGCCTGGGGACACTGTCCCCCACCCCAGTGGGGGACACAGGGCTTGGGGACAAGCTTGGGGACACTGTTCCCCGCCCCAGTGGGGACGTGGGGGTGCCCTTGGCTTGGGGACATTATGGAGACACATTTGGGGACACTGTCCCCCACCCCACATGGGGACACACTTGGGGACACTGTCCCCTGTCCCAGTAGGGACACAAGGTTTGGGGACACTGTCCCCTGCCCATTGAGGACGTGGGGGTGCCCTTGGCTTGGGGACATGATGGGGACACACTTGGGGACACTGTCCCCTGCCCTAGTGGGGTTGTGGGGCTGCCCTTGGCTTGGGGACACACTTGGGGTCACTGTCCCCCACCCCAGTGGGGACATAGGGCTTGGGGACATTGTTGGGGACACTTGGGTGACACCATCCCCTGCCCCGGTGTGAGGTGGGTGTCCCCTCAGCCTGGGGACATGCCTGTCCCCTACCCTGGGGGTCCCCTTCTTTGGGGGACACGCTCTGGGGTGACACTTGGGGGTGTCCCCTCCGCCTGGGGACCCGAGGTGACACTGGGGTCCTCTGAGTGCCACCAAGGACCTGTCCCCCATTCCTGGGGGGACACGGGGTCACTTTAGGGGGGGTCCCTGGGGGTTGGGGACGTGTGACACGTGTCCCCAAGTGTCCCTGCGGGTTGGGGATGTCCCCCACACGCTGGGAGGTGACACGGGAGGGGGGACATCGGTGTCCCCTCGACTTAGGGCACTGCTGGGGACCTGTCCCCTCCCCTGGGGTGACCTGGGTGGCCCCTGGGTTTGGGGACACGGGGGGGGGACATTGGGGTCCCCTCAGCCTGGGGACATGGACTGTGTCCCCCTCGGGGGTGACACTGGGGGTCCCTTGGGTTTGGGGACACTTTCTGGGTATTGTTGGGGACCCCGTGTCCCTTGGGGTGACACTGGGGACAATTGGGGGTCCCCTTGGTTTGGGGATGAGATTTGGGGACAGTTGGGGACTCT
>NW_015091930.1:3399-7696 GCF_001431845.1 Calidris pugnax | reverse complement strand
CAGTTTGTCTCCCCCAACTTTGGGGACAGTGTCCCCTCTGGGGTGACACTGGGGGGGGTATTGGGGGTCCCCTTTGAACTGGGGGTGGGGGGGCAGGGAGATGCCACCACCCCCTGCCCCCTACTTGTGGGGAGGGGCCGGGCTGGCTGTGGGGGGGTGTCCCCCCCCTTTCTAACCCCCCCCCTTTGTCCCTCTTGTCCCCCCAGTGCCCCACGGTTTGCTGGGCCCCGGCCCCATGGCCAACGGCTTCCCGCCCGGCCCCAAGGCCATGCAGCACTTCCCCCCGGGGGGGCCCATGCCGGGTAAGTGACACCACACGCTGTCCCCTCCCCCACGGGGGGCTCAGGGGACACTTGGGGACACTGTCGGGTTCCGGGGGGGGGTGTGGGGGTGCTCTCGCCTTGGGGACACCCCCGGGGACATTCCTGGGGACACTGTCCCCTGCTCCAGTGGGGATGGCCTTGGTCTGGGGACACATTTGGGGACACTCTCCCCTGTCCCAGGAGGGACATGGGGGTGGCCTTGCCTTGGGGACAGCTGGGGACATTCTTGGGGACACTGTTCCCTGCCCCATCGGGGACCTAGGGCTGTCCTTGCCTTGGGGACATATTTGGGGACTCTGTCCCCTGCCCCAGTGGGGACATGGGGGTGTCCCTGGATTGGGGACACCCTTGGGGACACTCTGGGGGGGATGTGGGGCCACCCTTGCCTTAGGGACGTGATGGGGACACTGTCCCAGCAGGGACACAGGGGGTGGCCTTGGCTTGGGGGACACATTTAGGGACACATTTGGGGACACGGTCCCCTGCCCCATCGGGGACCTAGGGCTGTCCTTGCCTTGGGGACAGTTGGAGACATTCTTGGGGACACTGTCCCCTGCCCTAGGAGGGACATGGGGGTGTCCCTGCCTTGGCGACAGCTGGGGACATTTTTGGGGACACTGTCCCTCACCCCAGTGGGGACATGGGGGTGTCCTTTGCTTGGGGACACATTTAGGGACAGTTTCGGGGTCACTGTCCCCTGCCCCAGTGGGGACATGGGGGGTGTCCTTGCCTTGGGGACAGTTGGGGACACATTGGGGACACTGTCCCCTGCCCTAGGAGGGACATGGGGGTGTCCCTGGCTTGGGGACACCCTTGGGGACATTCTTGGGGACACTGTTCCCTACTCCAGTGGGGACATGGGGGTGTCCTTGCCTTGGGGACAGTTGGGGACACATTGGGGACACTGTCCCCTGCCCTAGGAGGGACATGGGGGTGTCCCTGGCTTGGGGACACCCTTGGGGACATTCTTGGGGACACTGTTCCCTACTCCAGTGGGGACATGGGGGTGTCCTTGCCTTGGGGACAGTTGGGGGCATTCTTGGGGCCACTGTCCCCTTCTCCAGTGGGGATGTGGGGGTGTCCTTGGCTTGGGGACAACCTCGGGGACATTCTTGGGGACACTGTCCCCCACCCCACTGGAGACAAGGGGGTGTCCTTGGCTTGGGGACAGTTGGGGACACATTTGGGGACACTCTGGGGGGGATGTGGGGCCACCCTTGGCTTGGGGACGTGATGGGGACACTGTCCCAGCAGGGACACAGGGGGTGGCCTTGGCTTGGGGGACACATTTAGGGACACATTTGGGGACACGGTCCCCTGCCCCATCGGGGACCTAGGGCTGTCCTTGCCTTGGGGACAGTTGGAGACATTCTTGGGGACACTGTCCCCTGCCCTAGGAGGGACATGGGGGTGTCCCTGCCTTGGCGACAGCTGGGGACATTTTTGGGGACACTGTCCCTCACCCCAGTGGGGACATGGGGGTGTCCTTTGCTTGGGGACACATTTAGGGACAGTTTCGGGGTCACTGTCCCCTGCCCCAGTGGGGACATGGGGGGTGTCCTTGCCTTGGGGACAGTTGGGGACACATTGGGGACACTGTCCCCTGCCCTAGGAGGGACATGGGGGTGTCCCTGCCTTGGCGACAGCTGGGGACATTTTTGGGGACACTGTCCCTCACCCCAGTGGGGACATGGGGGTGTCCTTTGCTTGGCCCCCACACCCCCTCCCACCCCCTCTCGAGCCCCCCGGGCCCTGGGGGAGGGGCCACGACTGGCGCCGCCCCCCCATGGGGCTGTAGGGCCGCGGGGCATGATGGGAGAGAAGGGGGACTCCCCCCACCCAGGGCTGCGGGGCAGCTCTGGGGCCGCAGGGCATGCTGGGAGTTGTATTCCTGCCCTGGGGTCGGCAGCGGGGCATGCTGGGAGCTGTAGTTCTGCCCTAAGATCGGCAGCAGAGCACGCTGGGAGGTGGAGGCCAGCTGCAGGGCATGCTGGGAGTTGTAGTCCTGCCCTAGGATCGGCAGCAGGACATGCTGGGTGGTGGAGGCCGGGTCTGGGGCCGCAGAGCATGCTGGGAGTTGTAGTCTGGCTCTAGGAGGGGCCACGGGGCACGCTGGGAGGCGGAGCCTGGCTCTAGCAAGGGCTGCAAGGTGTGCTGGGAGTTGTAGTCCTGCCCTAGGGTCGGCAGCAGGGCATGCTGGGAGATGGAGTCCAGGTGTAGGGGGGTGGCCGCAAGGCATGCTGGGAGTTGTGGTCCAGGACAGGCAGCAGGGCCTAGCAGCAAGCTCTACGAGGGGGGACTGAGGCATGCTGGGAGTTGTAGTCCTGCCCTAGGGTTGGCAGCTGGGAGGTGGAGTCAGGCTCTAGAATGGGCCGCAAAGCATGCTGGGAGCTAAAACCAGCTCCAGGACAGCAGCAAGGCATGCTGGGAGGTGGAGTCTGGCAGCAGGAGGGGCAGCAAGGCATGCTGGGAGTTAAAATTGGCTCTAGGGCCGCACCAAGGCATGCTGGGAGCTGTAGTCCAGCTCTGGGGCAGGCAGCAAAGCCTGCTGGGAGTTGTAGTCCATGTCCTAGGTGGGAAGCAGGGCATGCTGGGAACTAAACCCAGCTGTGGGATGGGCAGCAGGGCATGCTGGGAGATGGAGTCCAGCCCTGGGGAGGGCCCTGGAGCATGCTGGGAGTTGTAGTCCAGCTCTCAAGGGGCAGCAGGGCATGCTGGGAGTTGTAGTCCAGCTCTAGGGCAGGCCCTGGGGCATGCTGGGAGCTGCCTTGGCGCCCCACGGCTGCCCCACAGGGTGACAGGGCCCAGGCCCGGGGTGCTCTGCCCCACGGCTGCCCCCCAAGTCCAGGGAGATGGGGACAAGAAGGAGGAGCTCAGCATCTCTGGGGCTGCCCCACAGGGACCTAGAGGGACCAGCCCGGCCCCACACCAGGCTATGGGGCAGGGATCGGGGCACTATGGGGCTCACCCCCCACCAGGCTATGGGGCAGGGATCAGACTGCTGTGGGGCTGAGCCCCAGAGCCAGCCCTATAGATGCAGCTGCCTCACACCTATAGGGCAGGGATTGGGGCACTATGGGACAGAGATCATGGCACTATGGGGCTCACCCCCACAGCCAGAGCCAGCCCTATAGATGCAGCCACCTCACACCAGGCTATAGGGCAGGGATGGGTGCGCTATGGGGCAGAGATCACGGCGCTATGGGGCTCACCCCCACAGCCAGAGCCAGCCCTATAGATGCAGCCACCTCACACCAGGCTATAGGGCAGGGATGGGTGCGCTATGGGGCAGAGATCACGGCGCTATGGGGCTCACCCCCCTATCCAGACCAACCCTATAGATGCAGCCGCCCCATACCAAGCTATGGGGCAGGGATGTGGGTGCTATGGGGCTCAGCCCCATAGATCCAGCCAATAAGACAACGATGGCAGTGCTGTGGGCCTCCATTACTGCCCCATAGCGGGGGGGGCAGCCCCATAGCCACCTCCCCTCCCTCCTCACCTCATAGGGCCAGGCCTGTGGGGCTCAGCCCCATAGATCCAACCAACGATAAGACAATGATGGCAGTGCTGTGGGCCTCCATTGCTGCCCCATAGCAGGGGGGCCAGCCCCATAGATCCAACCAACAATAAGACAACGATAGCAGTGCTGTGGGACTCCATTGCTGCCCCATAGCAGGGGGGCCAGCCCCATAGCCACCTCACCTCATAGGGCCAGGCCTGTGGGGCTCACCGTGGGGCCCATGGCCGCCCCACGGCTGCCCCACACCAACCCCATCCCATCTCCACGTTACGTGTGTGTGTGTGTCCTACCCCAACCTCCCCAAACCCCAAACCCATCACCACCTCCTCCTCTTCCTCCTCCTCTTCCTCCTCCTCCTCCCAGCGCCGTTGCCGTGGGGGGCTGCAGCCGCTCTGGGGCAGACCCGCTATGGGGCAGCCCCGCTGTGGGGCCGCCGTGGGGCCGGGGCGCC
>NW_015091930.1:2280-3230 GCF_001431845.1 Calidris pugnax | reverse complement strand
CCCTCCTCCTCCTCCTCTCAGACTCCGCGCTGCAGCCGCCCCATTTATGGCTTCTGTGAGGCCTCCGGGATTTTCTTCCTCCTCCTCAATTTAACCCCCCCCCCGGGGTGAAAATACCCCCCCCAGGGTGCAAATACCCCCCTCTCACACCAGGCTATAGGGCAGGGATGGGTGCGCTATGGGGCAGAGATCACGGCGCTATGGGGCTCACCCCCACAGCCAGAGCCAGCCCTATAGATGCAGCCACCTCACACCAGGCTATAGGGCAGGGATGGGTGCGCTATGGGGCAGAGATCACGGCGCTATGGGGCTCACCCCCCTATCCAGACCAACCCTATAGATGCAGCCGCCCCATACCAAGCTATGGGGCAGGGATGTGGGTGCTATGGGGCTCAGCCCCATAGATCCAGCCAATAAGACAACGATGGCAGTGCTGTGGGCCTCCATTACTGCCCCATAGCGGGGGGGCCAGCCCCATAGCCACCTCCCCTCCCTCCTCACCTCATAGGGCCAGGCCTGTGGGGCTCAGCCCCATAGATCCAACCAACGATAAGACAATGATGGCAGTGCTGTGGGACTCCATTGCTGCCCCATAGCAGGGGGGCCAGCCCCATAGATCCAACCAACAATAAGACAACGATAGCAGTGCTGTGGGACTCCATTGCTGCCCCATAGCAGGGGGGCCAGCCCCATAGCCACCTCACCTCATAGGGCCAGGCCTGTGGGGCTCACCGTGGGGCCCATGGCCGCCCCACGGCTGCCCCACACCAACCCCATCCCATCTCCACGTTACGTGTGTGTGTGTGTCCTACCCCAACCTCCCCAAACCCCAAACCCATCACCACCTCCTCCTCTTCCTCCTCCTCTTCCTCCTCCTCCTCCCAGCGCCGTTGCCGTGGGGGGCTGCAGCCGCTCTGGGGCAGACCCGCTATGGGGCAGCCCCGCTGTGG
>NW_015091930.1:1888-2270 GCF_001431845.1 Calidris pugnax | reverse complement strand
CGCCTCCCCCCCCCCCCCCCTTTATCTCTCACGCAGACATGTCGAGCCGCGCCGTCTGTCGCCACTTCATGCTGAAGGGCAGCTGCAGGTACGAGAACAACTGTGCCTTCTACCACCCCGGCGTCAACGGGCCCCCCCTGCCCTAGCGCGGGTGCAAATACCCCCCCCAGGGGCAATAATACACCCTCCCGGGGCACAAATACCCCTCCCCAGGGCCAAAAAAAAACCACCTCAGGGGAGCAAATTCTCCCCCAGGGGTGAAAATTCCCCCCCCCAGGGGTGAAAATACCCCCCCTCAGGGGCACAAATACACCGCCAGGGGTGCAAATACCCTCCCCAGGGGCAAAAATACCTCCCCCGGAGGTGAAAATTTCCCCCCCCA
>NW_015091930.1:1560-1793 GCF_001431845.1 Calidris pugnax | reverse complement strand
CACCCCAGGGATGAAAATACCCCCTCAGGGGTGCAAATACCCCCCCAGGGGTGAAAATTCCCCCCCCCAGGGGTGAAAATTCCCCCCCGGGACGCAAATACCCCCCCCAGAGGCACAAATACCCCCCCAGGGGTGCAAATTTCCCCTCCCCAGGGCCAAACATACCCCCTCAGGGGCGCAAATACACCCCCTGGGGTGAAAATTCCCCCCCCAGGGGTGCAAATACCCCCCCA
>NW_015091930.1:0-819 GCF_001431845.1 Calidris pugnax | reverse complement strand
GATGCCCCCCCTGGGGTGCAAATATCCACCCTCTTGGGGGGAAACGGCCACTTATGGGGCAGAAATGGCCACCTATGGGGCAGAAATAGCTACTTATGGGGCAGAAATATCACCCCCCCCGGGTGTAAATCCCCCCCCCTCAGCCGCAAATACCCCCCGGGGTTGTACAAATAGCAGCCCGTGGGGCAGAAATACCCACTTGTGGGGCAGAAATGGGCACCTCTGGGGTGCAAATGGTTATCTATGGGGCAGAAATGGCCCCCCCAGGCCTAAACATCCAGTTATGGGGCAGAAATCCCCTCCCCGAGAGGCAAACCCACCCTCTATGGGGCAGAAATACTCAGTTATGGGGTTTAAATACCCCCTCCTGGGCTTAAATATTCACTTATGGGGTGTAAATACCCCTCGAGGGGCACAAATACCCAGCTATGGGGTGGGAATACCCCCCTGGGGGGCAGATATTGCCCCCCCCGGGTGTAAACACGCACCTATGGGGCCGAAATACTCGCTTATGGGGCACAATGTGACCCCCCCCGGGGGTAAATCCTGATCTATGGGGTGTAAATCCTCACTTATGGGGCAGATAATCCCTCTATAGGGTGAAAATGGGGGTAAACCCCCCCATTTGGCCTCTAAATACCCACTTATGGGGCAGAAATGACACCCCATAGGGAAAAAATAACCCCCCGGGGGGTAAATACCCACTTGTGGGGAGAAACCCCCCCCCCGGGCCTAAATACCCCCCTGTGGGGCAGAATTACCCCCGGGGGGGGTTAAATCCCCACCCCCGGGGGGTAAAATCTCTGGGGTGTAAATACC
>NW_015091929.1:0-1377 GCF_001431845.1 Calidris pugnax | reverse complement strand
GGGGACACCATGGGGACATCATAGGGACATCATGGAGACATCATGGGGACACCATAGTGATGTGGGGACATCATGGGGATGAGGGGAGACCATGGGGACATCATGGGGATGAGGGGACACTATGGGGACAATAGGACACCATGGGGACACCATGGGGACACCATGGGGACAAGGGGACACCATGGGGACACCATACTAACTTGGGGACACCATGGGGACACCAGGGGGACAAGGGGAGACCATGGGGACACCATGGGGACACCATAGGGACATGAGGACACCATGGGGACACTGTGGGGACATCATGGGGACACCATGGGGACAAGGGGACACCATGGGGACAAGAGGACATCATGGGGACACCATCGTGACATGGAGACACCATGGGGGACACCATGGGGACACCATAGTGACATGGGGACACCATAGTGACGTGGGGACACCATGAGGACAAAGGGAGACCATGGGGACACCACAAGATGCCATGGGGACAAGGGGAGACCATGGGGACACCATAGTGACATGGGGACACCATGGGGACAAGGGGACACCATGGGGACACCAGAGTGACATGGGGACACCATGGGGACAAGGGGACACCATGGGGATACCATGGGGAGACCATAGTGACATGGGGAC
Source organism: Calidris pugnax (assembly GCF_001431845.1). Taxonomy (NCBI): domain Eukaryota; kingdom Metazoa; phylum Chordata; class Aves; order Charadriiformes; family Scolopacidae; genus Calidris; species Calidris pugnax. Next base: position 738 of record NW_015091929.1, on the reverse strand, counting down.
ACCATGGGGACAAAGGGACACCATGGGGACACCATGGGGACAAGGGGACACCATGGGGACACCCTGGGGACAAGGGGAGACCATGGGGACATGGTGGGACATGGAGACATCATGGGGACATCATGGAGACACTGTAGGGACACCATGGGGACGTGGGGACACCATGGGGACAAGAGGACACCCTGGGGACACCCTGGGGACACCCTGGGGACAAGGGGACACCATGGGGACACCCTGGGGACAAGGGGAGACCATGGGGACATGGTGGGACATGGGGACATCATGGGGACATCATGGAGACACCATAGAGACACCTTGGGGACAAGAAGACACCCTGGGGACACCCTGGGGACAAGGGGACACCATGGGGACACCCTGGGGACATGGGGACACCATGGGGACAAGGGGACACCAAGGGGACACCATAGTGACATGGGGACACCAAGGGGACAAAAGGACACCAGGGGGACACCATAGTAACTTGGGGACACCATGGGGACACCATGGGGACATGGTGGGACATGGGGACATCATGGGGACACCATGGGGACACCATGGGGACACCATAGTGACGTGGGGACACCATGGGGACAAAGGGAGACCATGGGGACACCATCGTGATGTGGGGACACCATGGGGACAAGGGGAGACCATGGGGACAAAGGGACACCAGGAGGACAAGAGGACACCATGAGGACACCATGGGGCTATGGGGACACCATGGGGACAAGGGGACAC
>NW_015091928.1:0-1569 GCF_001431845.1 Calidris pugnax | reverse complement strand
CAACCACTTCCTGACAAGGCAAAGCCCACCAGGGACCACCACTGGTCACCTCCCAATGTGGGGCTAGAAAACCTCAACACTCCGGCAACATCTATCTCACAGGAGGGCTCTTGCTCACCCTACCTCCAACTCAGACCGGCTCCCTTCCACTTGGCATTCCTGCCTTTACACTCTGTTCTCTCAATAAATTTCTCCTGCATCCAAACCTTAGATTCTTTCAGTTGCTTTTTTCTCAAAGCAGAGGCTCAGAACAGCAGTCTCTCCATAATCACATCCAGTCAGGTGTTCACTATCTCCAAGGATGGAGTCTCCAACACCTGTCCCCAGAACCTGTTCCACACTGTGAGCACGCTCACAATTCAAAAGGGTTGCCTTCTCTTCCAAGGAAACTGCATGTCTTTTGGCTTTCTCTTATCGCCCTGGTCTTGAGAACCCATGAGAAGACTCTGACTCCTCTCTCCTCATTCCCTCCAGATATGGTTTCAGCTGGGATGGAGATGACTTTCTTACTTGCAGCTGGTAGGGTGCTGGGTTTTGGATTTGGGATGACAATGCCCTTGACAGCCCATCAATCCTTCTGGTTGTTGGTAAGCCCTCAAGATATTTCCTGCTCCTCACACCACCCCAATACCAAGTAGGCTGGGAGGCAAATAAAGGTGGGACGTGACTCGGATGGGAAAGATGACCTCAAATAACCAAAGGGATAGGCCATGCCATACGACCTCATGCTCCAGATAGAAAGCTGGGGAAAGAGAAAGAAGTCGGAGGACGTTTCTGTTCATGATGTTGGTCTTCCAAAGGAAACACAAAATGTGAAGGAGCCCTGCTTCCCTGGAGATGGCTGAACACCTGCCGCATGATTGGAAATAGTGAAGGAGTTCCTTGGTTTCCTTTGCTTGTGTGCACAGCTCTTTCTTTCGTTATTACTCTGTCTTTATTATCTCAACCCATAAATGTTCTCACTTTATACTCGGAATCTATTTCTCATCCCATTGTGGGGGGACTGAGCGACCGGCTGCCTGCACCTAGTTGCCAGAGGGGTACGAACCACGACACCTCCCAACCAGGATTCAGAGATATTGATGACATCTCCCTCGCGCAACTTTGCCTTCTGGCTGAAAAACCTCCCAGCTCTCTCAGCTTCTCCTCAGACGAAGGAGGCTTCCTTCTCTTCACAATCTTGGTGGCCCTGCACTCAACCCGCTCCTCTACCTCCATGGCCTTCATAATCTCCCAGAATCCTTGAGTTGGGACAACACTTAAGAACCACTCCAACTATTCATCTGACACTAAGAAGTGCACCACTACACTGAGTCCCTCAGGGTCAAGCCTATTCCTTTCTCCATTCCTCCAGAGACTGGGACTAAGTGACTCAGTCGCATCCCTGGGCAGCTTTGAGGCTACTCTTCCGCAAGCCTGTACTGTTCTTGGGGTTGTTGTGACCCAAGTGCAGAACCCACCACTGAGCCTTTCTGATCCTCATACCATTGCCCGTGATCCACTCATCCATTCTACCCTCAAGCAGACCAACACACCCACTCGCCTTGGTGTCCTCTCCCAACTTACTGA
>NW_015091927.1:4184-7631 GCF_001431845.1 Calidris pugnax | reverse complement strand
GGCTCTCACCTTCAGGAGCTGCCAGTCTGACTGCTGGTATGTCATCTCCATCTCCCCAATCAGCGTGCCCAGCCTCGTCGTCTCCTCCAAAAGCCTATCGAGGATTTCTTCATGGGCTTTCCTTATCTCTGTGTCCAGCTGCTCCAGCTGGGCCAGAAGAGAGGACTCCTCCTTGTCCAGGAACTCGTGCATCTTCCTATATGTCCTCACAATCTCCTCCTTTGCAGCTTCTGTCCTCTCCTGCTCAAGGGCAAGCGGAAGTGGAGAAAGGACAGCAGAGAGCAGAATAGCATCGAGGGTCAAGGGTGGGCCCTGTCTTAGTGGGACCCACCAAGAAGAGGCATTTGGGGAAGATACAAACCCCCTCTCCCTTCCCCACAGCCCTTGAGCATCACCCAAACCTCTGGGGGAGGAGGAGGAGGAGGAGATGTTCCTCCTTTCTTTCCCCACCCTCTGCCCAAGAAAACTGATGGGCACCTACAGTGTGGTCCTTGAGCCTGTCTTCTCTGTCCTTCACGGAAGATTGAAGCTCCTCTTGCTCTGATTTCAGAAGGTCCAGCTGGGTCTCAATTTGTTTCTGAGAGGAAAGAAAGAAGTCCCCTGTGGAATGGCATCGTGGTCTGGCAGCCTCAGCAGAAGCAACAGGGAACTCTTGGTGGCTCTTGGGGTAAGTGTTGGCAGAGTTTTGGGACCCCCATGACAGTTTCACGGAAATTAACCTCTTTCTTTAACTTTTCTTTTGGTAGTTTGAGAAAGACCAAAATTCTTCCAGGGAGCTGTGGGGTGGGAGAAGGGCTGAGGATCTCTCCCTCTCCTTTCCTCCTGATCTTCAGCAGAGCTGACCTTGATAAGGGACCCGCATCCCAGAGGACAGAGACTCTGATGGAGTTTTGCAGAGGGATTGTGGTGGGGAGAAGTCCTACGCCTCTGTTTCCTACCCTCCCCTAAGCCCCTGCTCGTGGGTGAACCCTGGGGGAGAGGACCCCTTGATCCCCAGGAGCGTGGTGCTCCTAAATCCACCTCTCCCTCAGGTCGGGTAATTCCACCTCAAGGGTTGGTGGCAAGAGACAAGGATGGGTGAGTCCACAGGGGGTTTATCCCACAGGCCAAAGGCTCTGGAGGGATCTCCACCCATGAACAGCACCAACACCAGGAGCTTCTGGACCTTTGTACCGCAACACATCCATATCCCCCCTCACCTTGCACTCCTGGACAGCCTCGTCCACAGGAACCACAGAATGGTCACGGTGCTCCTTGGACCTGTCGCACACCACGCAGATGAGCCTTTTGTCATCTTGGCAGAAGAGCTTCAGGGGTTCCTGGTGTTTCTCGCACAAGTTCTCTCCTCCTTCCACCTCTCTGACTGGTGGCAGGTTCAATCTCTTGGCTGCTTCAATCATGTTGGCCAACTCCCAGTTGGGGTGGAGGATCTTCTGGTCCCCCATCTCCCTGCACTGGGGGCAGGAGAAGTTGGTGGTCAGTCCTTCCCAAGCCCGAGTGATGCACGACCGGCAAAAGCTGTGCCCACAATGGATGAACACAGGGTCCTGGAATATTCCCAGGCAGATGGAGCAGCGGGCTTCATCCTGGAGCATTTCCAGAGGCGTCCTGGCAGCCATGAAGAGCGACCGACGGAGCTCCTTTCTCTCTCAAGTGATCAGAAAGGTGAGAGATTGTTCTTCCTGGTTCTACACCATTGGTTACTCTGAGACCCAGCCCCTTCCCAGCAGGGCTTCAGGCCATACATGAACTTATATTGCTCCAGGAAGTAGTGGTTGGACAGCTGAGGAGGATGGGGATTGGAGACGCCCATCCCATTTTCACCCTTTACTGGGGAAGCAGGACATAAGAGATCCAGAATGTTCTTGGAATGCATTGATGATAACTTTCTTCTTCAAATGATTAAGGAGCCAACAAGGAAAGGAGCCGTGCTGGATGTTGTGCTTCCCAACAAGGAGGGGCTGTTGGGGAATGTCAGGTTCAAGGTTACCCTCAGCTGCAGAGACCATGAAATGGTAGAATTCAAGATCCTTACGGCAGCGAGGGCGTGCAGCAAGCTTTCTACCCTGGACTTCAGGAAAGCAGACTTTGGACTCTTGAGGGATATGATTGGCAGGGTAGCATGGGAGAAAGAACTGGAGGGGAGAGGGGCCCAAGAAAGCTGGTTGGTATTCAAGGATCACCTCCTCAAAGCTCAGGAGAGGTGCATCCCAAAAAACAAGTCAGGCAAAATAGCCAGAAGGCCTCCATGGATGAACAAGGAACTGCTGAACAAGCTCAAAACCAAAAAGGAGGCCTATAGAGGGTGGAAGCAGGGATGGGTAGAATGGACAGAATACAGAGAAACTGTGTGAACGGCCAGGAACCAGAGCAGGCAAGCGAAAGCCCAGGCAGAACTAAATCTTGCCAGGAACATCAAAAACAGTAAAAAAAGCTTCTATAGATATATCACAGTTAAAGGCAAGACCAGGGAAGCTGTGGGCCCTCTCCAGAAGGAAACGGGAGACCTGGCCACCCAGGAGATAGAGAAGGCTGAGATATGGAACGACTTTTTTGCCTCAGTCTTCACCAGCAAGGGCTCTAAGCACACTGCCCAAGTCACAGAAGGCAAAAACAGGGGCTCTGCAAATGAAGAGCTGCCCACAGTACGAGGAGATCAGGTTCGAGACCTGTTATGGAACCTGAAGGTGCACAAGTCCATGGGACCTGATGAAATCCATCCACGGGTCCTGAGGGAGCTGGCAGATGAAGTTGCTAAGCCACTTTCCATCATATTTGAGAAATCGTGGCAACCTGGCAAAGTTCTCACTGACTGGAAAAAGGGGAACACAACCCCGATACTCAAAGAAGGGAAAAAAGAAGACCCAGGGAACTCTAGGCCAGTCAGTCCCACCTCTGTGCCTGGCAAGGTCATGGAGCAGATCCTCCTGGGATCTCTGCTAAGGCACATGGAAAATAGGGAGGTGATTGGAGACAGCCAACAGGGCTTCACTGAGGAGAAATCGTGCCTGACAACTTTGGTGGCTCTCTACGCTGTTGCCATAGACCTGTTGACCAAGGGCAGAGCAACAGACGTCATCTACCTGGATTTATACAATGCGTTTGACAATGCGCTGCCTCAGCTTCTGCACCCCCCCAACCGCCACCCAAGCCCTGGGTGCACTAAGAGTGAAAAGCTTTTACTTTTCTGTGCGTACAGAAGCCACCTTGGCCTCTCCCCAGCCCTCCTGAGCTGCTCAGCACCGGTCCCCTCTCCCTGTGCTGTGATGCCGGGGGGGGGCTTTTCCCCTTCCAGTTGGGGTCTCCCCTTTCCATTCTGTCCCATTTCGGTCCCCAAAGGTGACTTTATTACAGGGGTTAAAGCCTGCTTTTGGCTACAGCCCTTGTAAACGTGTATCTGCCGCACTGGTAGTGCTGCGGGTGCCTCTCGCAGGGCAGAAGGAAATC
>NW_015091927.1:0-2912 GCF_001431845.1 Calidris pugnax | reverse complement strand
GAGGGTCCCCCTATCCCCCCCGCCCCTCCCGCAGCCAGAGAAGGCACGTGCGCCCCCCAGCTCCCCAGTGTGTCCCCCTCTTCCCCTCTTTCCAGTCCCCCCAACCCTCCCCACGTCCAGAGTCCAGAGTGTGGTCGGTTCCCCCCAATCCCCACTCTGCCCCGCAGCCAGAGAAGGTCCCGGGTGTCCCCCCAACAATTTCCACCCCTCGACCAGGCTGGGCTCAGGCCCCATAAGTGCCTGCTGCTGCCTGGATCCCCCCCTCTGAGCTCGGGGGTCCCCCGCTGCCTTTGACCCTGGTGCTCCCTCAGGCTGTGCTGGGTTCCTGGGAGGATCTGATCCCACCAGGGCTTTTACCGGGTGGGGGGTTCAGCTCCAGGACCTCCCCCTGCACAGTCCCCATCTCTGTTTGCAGGTGCTGGAGCTTCTGTTCTCTGGGGGAGGTTTTGGGGACGGGGTGGTTCTGCTTTTCTTGGCAGGGAACTAGAGTGCGTTACAGAAACAACTAAAAATATGGGTTATTGTCCTTTGCCCAGCCAAGGCAGAGCTCTGGAGGGAGCAGCCCGGTGCCCTTGTGCAGACGGAGCCTCTCTGCCCGCTCTCCTGGGCCGGGCGGTGGCATTTCCCTGCCGGGATGGAGAGCTGGGGCTCCAGCAGCTGCTGGGGGTTGGGGTTTCTGCCTTGGCTGGTGGAGCCCGGGGTGCAGGGCTCGGCTGGAGGAGTTGGGCTGGAGGGAAATGCAAAGACTCGTCTTTCTTCATCGCTTTATCTGCCTTTTTTCTTCCTTAATCAGCCTCTCAGTGTTGTTTACCCTGGCTTTTTTGGGGAGGGTGGTGGCTGGTGGCCCAGGGCTGGTTCCTGAGCTCCCCGAGGCTGTGTCTGTCCCCCCAGCTGCTGGGAACAGGCTGCAGCGTCCCTGGGGGGAGCAGGGACAGGACAGGGGTGCGTGGGGATCGCCTTCCTGAGCCTGGGTGACCCCGTGTGGTCCCGGCTGCTCTGCAAAAGCCAGGCCTGGAGCCAGATAAAAGAATTAATCATTCTGGTGTGCTGAGACACGTTCTCTGCTCTCTGCCAGCACAACAATAACAGCAGCGATGGAACAAGTAGATCCAAGCCAGGCTAGAAGGAGGCAAGATCCTGCTGCTTGTGAGCAAAGTGATTTCACGTCTGAGGGTGCCATGGGGGAGAGGAACAGGTTCTGCTGCAGCAATGGGAATGTGGAGGTGCTGATGAGTTGGGCAGGGTCCTGGTGGGAGGTGTCTGCTGGGGCTGTCCCTTGCAGGCAGCCCTTGTCTCCTCCTGGTGCCTTGAGGGGACAACTGCCACCCCCACGGTCCCACGGGTGTCTGTGCTGCTTGTTGCAGGTTTGAGGTGCGTGGCGAGGCAGAGTGTGTGTATTTGTTCAACCATGGTTTGGGGAGTACAAACTGCTCACAGCACCAGCCGTACATCTGCAGCAAGCCCCAAGGGCTGAGGTGAAGAGAGGTGATGGAGGAAGGACCTTCCCCAGGCTGAGGACTCACAGCCTCACCTCTTTCTGCATCGTGGTGTAGGGATGTCCTTCCCTCTCGTCTGGGTTGGTTCTGCAGTCCAAATTTGAGGTAGAAGAGGAACAGCTTTCTATGCAGTAATTTTATTTTTTAGGTAATCCTCTTCTGCTCTCTGAAATGACCAATGTGTTGTTAAAAAACACCCTGCTCTCACTCTCAGGGTGTTACCTCTTTCTGCATCGTGGTGTAGGGATGTCCTTCCCTCTCGTCTGGGTTGGTTCTGCAGTCCAAATTTGAGGTAGAAGAGGAACAGCTTTCTATGCAGTAATTTTATTTTTTAGGTAATCCTCTTCTGCTCTCTGAAATGACCAATGTGTTGTTAAAAAACACCCTGCTCTCACTCTCGGGGTGTTAAGACCTATATTGATAGTTAATGCCAAGGACTGGGGTGCAGAGGGGCTCTGGCTTATGATTGCTGCTGTAACAACCAAGGTAACTCTGTGATTTGTCCACCTATGGCCGAGTCCTGTCTGGGACTTCCCCAGTGCCTGCTGGTGATACCATCCTGGGAACCTGATACAGTTTTGTGTGTATTGTATGTATCAGTTTTATCTGTATCTCCTCCCCTCCTTGCAATGTCATTGGCCAATTTGGCCTAAACGACAACAGAAAAAAACTTGAAAATGTTCTTTAAGCTTTGGCCTCGGAGCTGGAGTGGCTGCTCGCAGATGTGACAGGTACAGAAAGCCCTGGCCGGGGCAAAGGGGCCACAGAGTCGGGGGGTGAAGTGGCCTTTGTGGTGCTTCCAAGAATCTGTATCATGCTGAGACTATTGTTTCAGTATTGTTTTATCTGTTTTTGTATTGTTTAATAAAACACTATTTATTTCTATGGGTGTTTCTCTCCTGCTGGGGGCAGCCCTATCCCCTCCCCTCCTTGACCCCAGGGGGCACTTTCCATCCTGGCTTTAGGACCCTTGGAAGGGGCAGCTGCCCCCCCTGGGTCTTCTCCCTCCAGCCCTGGCAGCCCCTGTGGGGTGCTGATGGTGGGAGAAGGGGTGGCTGGAGCCTGGACACCTCCCTTCATTTTCTCTACTCAGATTCTCTTCTCTTTTCCATCCCCCTCTGTAGCAGAAAAAACAGAATAGAGGGTCCGAGGTGTTTTTTGAAAAAGGTTGAGACCTGGGTAACAGACAGGGTTAATTTTTTTGAGGGTGACGCAACTGACTTTTCCCCACCTCTATTCCCACAGACTTGCTGGGTTTGAGGGGGCACAAAACATAAGTTTCTCCTCTCCCTATGCAGTCTGTTTTAGAGTAAAGGAGGATGACTTCTCCTTCCTCCAGTTCTCTGAAGCAACTTCCAAAGAAAACCCCACAGGAAATAAAATCCCAAAAATAAAACACCCACACACACAAGGCAG
>NW_015091926.1:793-2037 GCF_001431845.1 Calidris pugnax | reverse complement strand
TACTGGGAGCACTGGGGGTGCACTGGGAGATTACTGGGGGGGACTGGTGTGTTAACTGGTGTGTTAACTGGTGTGTTAACTGGTATGTTACTGGGAGCACTGGGGGTGCACTGGGAGATTACTGGGGGGGACTGGTGTGTTAACTGGTGTGTTAACTGGTGTGTTAACTGGTATGTTACTGGGAGCACTGGGGGTGCACTGGGAGGTTACTGGGAGCACTGGGGAGAACTGTGAGGTTACTGGGAGGTTACTGGTGCATTACTGGGAGCACTGGGGACGACTGGGAGGTTACTCGTGGGTTACTGGGAGCACTGGGGGGGACTGGGAAGTTAATGGGAGGTTACTGGGAGCACTGGGGAGAACTGCGGGGTTAATGGGAGGTTACTGGTGGGTTACTGGGAGCACTGGGGTGTGCTGGAAAGTGACTGGTGCGTTACTGGTGCGTTACTGGGAGCACTGGGGGTGCACTGGGGAGGACTGGGAGGTTACTGGTGTGTTACTGGGAGCACTGGGGAGGACTGGGATGTTAATGGGAGGTTATTGGTGGGTTACTGGGAGCACTGGGGAGGACTGGGAAGTTACTGGTGGGTTACTGGGAGCACTGGGGGTGCACTGGGGAGGACTGTGAGGTTACTGGTGGGTTACTGGTAGGTTACTGGGAGCACTGGGGGTGCACTGGGAGGTTACTGGGAGCACTGGGGCGGACTGGGAAGTGACTGTTGGGTTACTGGTGCATTACTGGGAGCACTGGGGACAACTGGTGTGTTACTGGTGTGTTACTCGTGGGTTACTGGGAGCACTGGGGAGGACTGGGAGGTTAATGGGAGGTTACTGGTGGGTTACTGGGAGCACTGGGGAGAACTGGGGGGTGACTGGTGGGTTACTGGTGTGTTACTGGGAGCACTGGGGGTGCACTGGGAGGTTATTGGAAGCACTGGGGGTGCACTGGGGAGGACTGGGAGGTTACTGGGAGCACTGGGGAGAACTGGGGGGTGACTGGTGGGTTACTGGTGTGTTACTGGGAGCACTGGGGGTGCACTGGGAGGTTATTGGAAGCACTGGGGGTGCACTGGGGAGGACTGGGAGGTTACTGGGAGCACTGGGGAGAACTGGGGGGTGACTGGTGGGTTACTGGTGTGTTACTGGGAGCACTGGGGGTGCACTGGGAGGTTATTGGAAGCACTGGGGAGAACTGTGAGGTTACTGGGAGGTTACTGGGGCATTACTGGGAGCCCTGGAGGCGA
>NW_015091926.1:0-748 GCF_001431845.1 Calidris pugnax | reverse complement strand
TTACTGGGAGCACTGGGGAGGACTGGTTGGTTACTGGTGCATTACTGGGAGGTGACTGGGAGGTTACTGGTGGGTTACTGGGAGCACTGGGGGTGCACTGGGAGGTTACTGGGAGCACTGGGGAGAACTGGTGTGTTACTGGGAGCACTGGGGGTGCACTGGGAGGTTGCTGGGAGCACTGGGAGGGACTGGAAAGTGACTGGTGGGTTACTGGTGTGTTACTGGGAGCACTGGGGAGAACTGGGACGTTAATGGGAGGTGACTGGTGCGTTACTGGGAGGACTGGGGGGTTACTGCGAGGTTACTGGTGGATTACTGGGAGCACTGGGGAGGACTGCAAAGTTACTGGTGGGTTAGTGGTGTGTTACTGGGAGCACTGGGGAGGACTGGGAGGTTAATGGTGTGTTACTGGGAGCACTGGGAGGGACTGGGAGGTGACCGGTGCGTTACTGGGAGCACTGGGGGTGCACTGGTGTGTTACTGGGAGCACTGGGGAGAGCTGGTGTGTTACTGGTGCCTTACTGGGAGCACTGGGGGTGCACTGGGGAGGACTGGGAGGTTACTGGTGGGTTACTGGGAGCACTGGGGAGAACTGGGAGGTTACTGGTGGGTGACTGGGAGCACTGGGAGGTTACTGGTGTGTTACTGGTGCCTTACTGGGAGCACTGGGGGAGCACTGGGGTGTGCTGAGAGGTTACTGGGAGCACTGGGGATGACTTGTGGGTTACTGGTGTGTTACTGGGAGCAC
>NW_015091925.1:11017-18447 GCF_001431845.1 Calidris pugnax | reverse complement strand
TCCCAGTTCCTCCCAGTTCCTCCCAGTTGAACCCTCTCGCCCCGTCCTCACCGGGGTTGCAACTGGGATGGAACTGGGTTGAACTGGGTTGAACTGGGTTGAACTGGGAGGGGCTGGGCTGACTCAGCCGCCTCCTTCGGGATCTTAATTAAGGCTCAAGGTGTTAATTGAGCTCCCCCCCCCCCCGCTAATTACCCGCCCTCCTAATTAAACTGGGCTGCTCCCAGCTCCCATCATGCTTTGCGGCCCCCCAGTTCCTCCCAGTTCCTCCCAGTTCCGTTGTGGGCGGGGCCTAGACCTTTGTGGGCGGGGCTTAGACCTTAAATGGGCGGGGCTTAGGGCTCCAGAGCCCTAAATCCCCCAAAGGAAGGACTCAGCCTCCCGGGGGCGGAGCCTAAACCTTAGGGGGCGGGTCCTAGACCTTTGTGGGCGTGGCCTAGACCGTTGTGGGCGGGGCCTAGACCTTTGTGGGCGGGGCTTAGACCTTAAATGGGCGGGGCTTAGGGCTCCAGAGCCCTAAATCCCCCAAAGGAAGGACTCAGCCTCCCGGGGGCGGAGCCTAAACCTTAGGGGGCGGGTCCTAGACCTTTGTGGGCGTGGCCTAGACCGTTGTGGGCGGGGCCTAGACCTTTGTGGGCGGGGCTTAGACCTTAAATGGGCGGGGCTTAGGGCTCCAGAGCCCTAAATCCCCCAAAGGAAGGACTCAGCCTCCCGGGGGCGGAGCCTAAACCTTAGGGGGCGGGTCCTAGACCTTTGTGGGCGTGGCCTAGACCGTTGTGGGCGGGGCCTAGACCTTTGTGGGCGGGGCTTAGACCTTAAATGGGCGGGGCTTAGGGCTCCAGAGCCCTAAATCCCCCAAAGGAAGGACTCAGCCTCCCGGGGGCGGAGCCTAAACCTTAGGGGGCGGGTCCTAGACCTTTGTGGGCGTGGCCTAGACCGTTGTGGGCGGGGCCTAGACCTTTGTGGGCGGGGCTTAGACCTTAAATGGGCGGGGCTTAGGGCTCCAGAGCCCTAAATCCCCCAAAGGAAGGACTCAGCCTCCCGGGGGCGGAGCCTAAACCTTAGGGGGCGGGTCCTAGACCTTTGTGGGCGTGGCCTAGACCGTTGTGGGCGGGGCCTAGACCTTTGTGGGCGGGGCTTAGACCTTAAATGGGCGGGGCTTAGGGCTCCAGAGCCCTAAATCCCCCAAAGGAAGGACTCAGCCTCCCGGGGGCGGAGCCTAAACCTTAGGGGGCGGGTCCTAGACCTTTGTGGGCGTGGCCTAGACCGTTGTGGGCGGGGCCTAGACCTTTGTGGGCGGGGCTTAGACCTTAAATGGGCGGGGCTTAGGGCTCCAGAGCCCTAAATCCCCCAAAGGAAGGACTCAGCCTCCCGGGGGCGGAGCCTAAACCTTAGGGGGCGGGTCCTAGACCTTTGTGGGCGTGGCCTAGACCGTTGTGGGCGGGGCCTAGACCTTTGTGGGCGGGGCTTAGACCTTAAATGGGCGGGGCTTAGGGCTCCAGAGCCCTAAATCCCCCAAAGGAAGGACTCAGCCTCCCGGGGGCGGAGCCTAAACCTTAGGGGGCGGGTCCTAGACCTTTGTGGGCGTGGCCTAGACCGTTGTGGGCGGGGCCTAGACCTTTGTGGGCGGGGCTTAGACCTTAAATGGGCGGGGCTTAGGGCTCCAGAGCCCTAAATCCCCCAAAGGAAGGACTCAGCCTCCCGGGGGCGGAGCCTAAACCTTAGGGGGCGGGTCCTAGACCTTTGTGGGCGTGGCCTAGACCGTTGTGGGCGGGGCCTAGACCTTTGTGGGCGGGGCTTAGACCTTAAATGGGCGGGGCTTAGGGCTCCAGAGCCCTAAATCCCCCAAAGGAAGGACTCAGCCTCCCGGGGGCGGAGCCTAAACCTTAGGGGGCGGGTCCTAGACCTTTGTGGGCGTGGCCTAGACCGTTGTGGGCGGGGCCTAGACCTTTGTGGGCGGGGCTTAGACCTTAAATGGGCGGGGCTTAGGGCTCCAGAGCCCTAAATCCCCCAAAGGAAGGACTCAGCCTCCCGGGGGCGGAGCCTAAACCTTAGGGGGCGGGTCCTAGACCTTTGTGGGCGTGGCCTAGACCGTTGTGGGCGGGGCCTAGACCTTTGTGGGCGGGGCTTAGACCTTAAATGGGCGGGGCTTAGGGCTCCAGAGCCCTAAATCCCCCAAAGGAAGGACTCAGCCTCCCGGGGGCGGAGCCTAAACCTTAGGGGGCGGGTCCTAGACCTTTGTGGGCGTGGCCTAGACCGTTGTGGGCGGGGCCTAGACCTTTGTGGGCGGGGCTTAGACCTTAAATGGGCGGGGCTTAGGGCTCCAGAGCCCTAAATCCCCCAAAGGAAGGACTCAGCCTCCCGGGGGCGGAGCCTAAACCTTAGGGGGCGGGTCCTAGACCTTTGTGGGCGTGGCCTAGACCGTTGTGGGCGGGGCCTAGACCTTTGTGGGCGGGGCTTAGACCTTAAATGGGCGGGGCTTAGGGCTCCAGAGCCCTAAATCCCCCAAAGGAAGGACTCAGCCTCCCGGGGGCGGAGCCTAAACCTTAGGGGGCGGGTCCTAGACCTTTGTGGGCGTGGCCTAGACCGTTGTGGGCGGGGCCTAGACCTTTGTGGGCGGGGCTTAGACCTTAAATGGGCGGGGCTTAGGGCTCCAGAGCCCTAAATCCCCCAAAGGAAGGACTCAGCCTCCCGGGGGCGGAGCCTAAACCTTAGGGGGCGGGTCCTAGACCTTTGTGGGCGTGGCCTAGACCGTTGTGGGCGGGGCCTAGACCTTTGTGGGCGGGGCTTAGACCTTAAATGGGCGGGGCTTAGGGCTCCAGAGCCCTAAATCCCCCAAAGGAAGGACTCAGCCTCCCGGGGGCGGGGCTTAGCTCCTGTGGGCGGAGCCTAAATCTTAGGGGGCGGGGCCTAGAGAGTTGGGGGCGTGGTCTAGCCCTCTGTGGGCGTGGCTTAGCTCTTAAATGGGCGGGATTTGCGTGTCCACAGCCCTAAATCCCCCAAAGAAAGAACTCAGCCTCCCGGGGGCGGAGCCTAAACCTTAGGGGGCGGGTCCTCGACCTTTGTGGGCGTGGCCTAGACCGTTGTGGGCGGGGCCTAGACCTTTGTGGGCGGGGCTTAGACCTTAAATGGGCGGGGCTTAGGGCTCCAGAGCCCTAAATCCCCCAAAGGAAGGACTCAGCCTCCCGGGGGCGGGGCTTAGCTCCTGTGGGCGGAGCCTAAATCTTAGGGGGCGGGGCCTAGAGAGTTGGGGGCGTGGTCTAGCCCTCTGTGGGCGTGGCTTAGCTCTTAAATGGGCGGGATTTGCGTGTCCACAGCCCTAAATCCCCCAAAGAAAGAACTCAGCCTCCCGGGGGCGGAGCCTAAACCTTAGGGGGCGGGTCCTCGACCTTTGTGGGCGTGGCCTAGACCGTTGTGGGCGGGGCCTAGACCTTTGTGGGCGGGGCTTAGACCTTAAATGGGCGGGGCTTAGGGCTCCAGAGCCCTAAATCCCCCAAAGGAAGGACTCAGCCTCCCGGGGGCGGGGCTTAGCTCCTGTGGGCGGAGCCTAAATCTTAGGGGGCGGGGCCTAGAGAGTTGGGGGCGTGGTCTAGCCCTCTGTGGGCGTGGCTTAGCTCTTAAATGGGCGGGATTTGCGTGTCCACAGCCCTAAATCCCCCAAAGAAAGAACTCAGCCTCCCGGGGGCGGAGCCTAAACCTTAGGGGGCGGGTCCTCGACCTTTGTGGGCGTGGCCTAGACCGTTGTGGGCGGGGCCTAGACCTTTGTGGGCGGGGCTTAGACCTTAAATGGGCGGGGCTTAGGGCTCCAGAGCCCTAAATCCCCCAAAGGAAGGACTCAGCCTCCCGGGGGCGGGGCTTAGCTCCTGTGGGCGGAGCCTAAATCTTAGGGGGCGGGGCCTAGAGAGTTGGGGGCGTGGTCTAGCCCTCTGTGGGCGTGGCTTAGCTCTTAAATGGGCGGGATTTGCGTGTCCACAGCCCTAAATCCCCCAAAGAAAGAACTCAGCCTCCCGGGGGCGGAGCCTAAACCTTAGGGGGCGGGTCCTCGACCTTTGTGGGCGTGGCCTAGACCGTTGTGGGCGGGGCCTAGACCTTTGTGGGCGGGGCTTAGACCTTAAATGGGCGGGGCTTAGGGCTCCAGAGCCCTAAATCCCCCAAAGGAAGGACTCAGCCTCCCGGGGGCGGGGCTTAGCTCCTGTGGGCGGAGCCTAAATCTTAGGGGGCGGGGCCTAGAGAGTTGGGGGCGTGGTCTAGCCCTCTGTGGGCGTGGCTTAGCTCTTAAATGGGCGGGATTTGCGTGTCCACAGCCCTAAATCCCCCAAAGAAAGAACTCAGCCTCCCGGGGGCGGAGCCTAAACCTTAGGGGGCGGGTCCTCGACCTTTGTGGGCGTGGCCTAGACCGTTGTGGGCGGGGCCTAGACCTTTGTGGGCGGGGCTTAGACCTTAAATGGGCGGGGCTTAGGGCTCCAGAGCCCTAAATCCCCCAAAGGAAGGACTCAGCCTCCCGGGGGCGGGGCTTAGCTCCTGTGGGCGGAGCCTAAATCTTAGGGGGCGGGGCCTAGAGAGTTGGGGGCGTGGTCTAGCCCTCTGTGGGCGTGGCTTAGCTCTTAAATGGGCGGGATTTGCGTGTCCACAGCCCTAAATCCCCCAAAGAAAGAACTCAGCCTCCCGGGGGCGGAGCCTAAACCTTAGGGGGCGGGTCCTCGACCTTTGTGGGCGTGGCCTAGACCGTTGTGGGCGGGGCCTAGACCTTTGTGGGCGGGGCTTAGACCTTAAATGGGCGGGGCTTAGGGCTCCAGAGCCCTAAATCCCCCAAAGGAAGGACTCAGCCTCCCGGGGGCGGGGCTTAGCTCCTGTGGGCGGAGCCTAAATCTTAGGGGGCGGGGCCTAGAGAGTTGGGGGCGTGGTCTAGCCCTCTGTGGGCGTGGCTTAGCTCTTAAATGGGCGGGATTTGCGTGTCCACAGCCCTAAATCCCCCAAAGAAAGAACTCAGCCTCCCGGGGGCGGAGCCTAAACCTTAGGGGGCGGGTCCTCGACCTTTGTGGGCGTGGCCTAGACCGTTGTGGGCGGGGCCTAGACCTTTGTGGGCGGGGCTTAGACCTTAAATGGGCGGGGCTTAGGGCTCCAGAGCCCTAAATCCCCCAAAGGAAGGACTCAGCCTCCCGGGGGCGGGGCTTAGCTCCTGTGGGCGGAGCCTAAATCTTAGGGGGCGGGGCCTAGAGAGTTGGGGGCGTGGTCTAGCCCTCTGTGGGCGTGGCTTAGCTCTTAAATGGGCGGGATTTGCGTGTCCACAGCCCTAAATCCCCCAAAGAAAGAACTCAGCCTCCCGGGGGCGGAGCCTAAACCTTAGGGGGCGGGTCCTCGACCTTTGTGGGCGTGGCCTAGACCGTTGTGGGCGGGGCCTAGACCTTTGTGGGCGGGGCTTAGACCTTAAATGGGCGGGGCTTAGGGCTCCAGAGCCCTAAATCCCCCAAAGGAAGGACTCAGCCTCCCGGGGGCGGGGCTTAGCTCCTGTGGGCGGAGCCTAAATCTTAGGGGGCGGGGCCTAGAGAGTTGGGGGCGTGGTCTAGCCCTCTGTGGGCGTGGCTTAGCTCTTAAATGGGCGGGATTTGCGTGTCCACAGCCCTAAATCCCCCAAAGAAAGAACTCAGCCTCCCGGGGGCGGAGCCTAAACCTTAGGGGGCGGGTCCTCGACCTTTGTGGGCGTGGCCTAGACCGTTGTGGGCGGGGCCTAGACCTTTGTGGGCGGGGCTTAGACCTTAAATGGGCGGGGCTTAGGGCTCCAGAGCCCTAAATCCCCCAAAGGAAGGACTCAGCCTCCCGGGGGCGGGGCTTAGCTCCTGTGGGCGGAGCCTAAATCGTAGGGGGCGGGGCCTAGAGAGTTGGGGGCGTGGTCTAGCCCTCTGTGGGCGTGGCTTAGCTCTTAAATGGGCGGGATTTGCGTGTCCACAGCCCTAAATCCCCCAAAGAAAGAACTCAGCCTCCCGGGGGCGGAGCCTAAACCTTAGGGGGCGGGTCCTAGACCTTTGTGGGCGTGGCCTAGACCGTTGTGGGCGGGGCCTAGACCTTTGTGGGCGGGGCTTAGACCTTAAATGGGCGGGGCTTAGGGCTCCAGAGCCCTAAATCCCCCAAAGGAAGGACTCAGCCTCCCGGGGGCGGAGCCTAAACCTTAGGGGGCGGGTCCTAGACCTTTCTGGGCGTGGCCTAGACCGTTGTGGGCGGGGCTTAGGCCTTAAATGGGCGGGGCTTAGGCCTTAAATGGGCGGGGCTTAGGGGTCCAGAGCCCCCAAAGGTGCCTTGGGATGGGCTCAGCATCCTGGGGGTGGGGCTTGGCTCTTGGGGGCGGGGCTTATATCTTTGTGGGAGGGGCCTAGGGAGTTGTGGGCGTGGTCTAGCCCTCAGTGGGCGTGGCTTAGCCCTTAAATGGGCGGGGTTTGGGTGTCCATAGCCCTAAATCCCCCAAAGGAAGGAGTCAGCCTCCCGGGGGCGGAGCCTAAACCTTAGGGGGCGGGGCTTATGCCTTTGTGGGCGTGGCCTAGACCGTTGTGGGCGGGGCTTAGACCTCAAATGGGCGGAGCTTAGCCCTTAAATGGGCGGGATTTGAGTGTCCAGAGCCCTAAATCCCCCAAAGGAAGGAGTCAGCCTCCCGGGGGCGGAGCCTAAACCTTAGGGGGCGGGGCTTATGCCTTTGTGGGCGTGGCCTAGACCGTTGTGGGCGGGGCTTAGACCTCAAATGGGCGGAGCTTAGCCCTTAAATGGGCGGGATTTGAGTGTCCAGAGCCCTAAATCCCCCAAAGGAAGGAGTCAGCCTCCCGGGGGCGGAGCCTAAACCTTAGGGGGCGGGGCTTATGCCTTTGTGGGCGTGGCCTAGACCGTTGTGGGCGGGGCTTAGACCTCAAATGGGCGGAGCTTAGCCCTTAAATGGGCGGGATTTGAGTGTCCAGAGCCCTAAATCCCCCAAAGGAAGGACTCAGCCTCCCGGGGGTGGAGCCTAAACCTTAGGGGGAGTGGTTTAGCCCTTCGGGGGCGGGGCTTAGCCCTTAGTGGGCGTGGCCTAGACCTTTGTGGGCGTGGCCTAGACCTTAAATAGGTGGAACTTAGGGCTCCAGAGCCCTAAATCCCCCAAAGGAGGGGATCAACCTCCTGGGGGTGGAGCCTAAACCTTAGGGGGAGGGGCTTAGACATTTGTGGGCGTGGTCTATCCCTTTGTGGGCGTGGCCTAGCCCTCTGTGGGCGTGGCCTAGACCTAAAATGGGCGGAGCTTAGGGCTCCATAACCCTAAATCCCCCAATGGAAGGACCGACCCTCTATGGGGGGGGGTCCTCCCGACCTAAGAGGCGGAGCCTGGGGTGGGTGGGCGTGTCGGTGGGCGTGTCCCCCATGAAGCCCCGCCCCTTTTCCCCCCTTTTTGGTTGGGGGGTGGAGAAGGGGTT
>NW_015091925.1:1956-4392 GCF_001431845.1 Calidris pugnax | reverse complement strand
GGTTTATACTGGGATGAACTGGGAGGGGGGACCTTGATGGAGATGACGAAGTGGCCGCCGTTGCGCAGGAAGTTGTGGGCGTTGAGGGCCACGATGCGGGTCTGGTCGGGCTGGGCCACGTCGGCGAAGATGACGTCCACCATCCCTGGGGGGAGGGGACACCACCCCGAGGTTGGGGACAACCCCCGGGGACAACCCCCACCCCCACCCAAAACCACCCAAAACCACCCAAAATGGTCCCCAGGACCCATAACAACATCACCCCCCACCCTGAGATACCTCCAAGGGTCCTCAAACCTTCTCCCAAACCTTCAAACCTCCTTGAGGAACATCAAAACCTTCTCCAGATCTTCTCAAAACCATCAAGGTCTTCTCCAAAACCACCCAGACCCCCCCAAAATGGTCCCCAGGACCCATAACTACCTCACCCCCCACCCTGAGATACCTCCAAGGGTCCTCAAACCTTCTCCCAAACCTTCAAACCTCCTTGAGGAACATCAAAACCTTCTCCAGATCTTCTCAAAACCATCAAGGTCTTCTCCAAAACCACCCAGACCCCCCCAAAATGGTCCCCAGGACCCATAACTACCTCACCCCCCACCCTGAGACACCTCCAGGGGCCTCCAGAGCTTCTCCCAAACCCCCAAACCTCCTTGAGGAACATCAAAACCTTCTCCAGATCTTCTCAAAACCATCAAGGTCTTCTCCAAAACCACCCAGACCCCCCCAAAATGGTCCCCAGGACCCATAACTACCTCACCCCCCACCGTGAGACACCTCCAGGGGTCTCCAGACCTTCTCCCAAACCTCCAAACCACCTTGAGGAACATCAAAACCTTCTCCAGACCTTCTCAAGACCATCAAGGTCTTCTCCAAAACCACCAGATCCCACCATAAAGGTCCCCAGGACCCATAACTACGTCACCCCCCACCCTGAGACACCTCCAAGGGTCCTCAAACCTTCTCCCAAACCTTCAAACCTCCTTGAGGAACATCAAGACCTTCTCAAAACCATCAAGGTCTTCTCCAAAACCACCACGTCCCACCCAAAATGTCCCCAGGACCCATAACTACGTCACCCCCCACCCTGAGACACCCTCAGAGATCTCCAGACCTTCTCCCAAACCCCCAAACCACCTTGAGGAACATCAAAACCTTCTCCAGATCTTCTCAAAACCATCAAGGTCTTCGCCAAAACCACCCGGACCCCCCCAAAATGGTCCCCAGGACCCATAACTACGTCACCCCCCACCCTGAGACACCTCCAAGGGTCCTCAAACCTTCTCCCAAACCTTCAAACCACCTTGAGGAACCTCAAAACCTTCTCCAGACCTTCTCAAAACCATCAAGGTCTTCACCAAAACCACCACGTCCCACCATAAAGGTCCCCAGGACCCATAACTACGTCACCCCCCACCCTGAGACACCTCCAGGGGTCTCCAGAGCTTCTCCCAAACCTCCAAAACATCTTGAGGAACATCAAGACCTTCTCAAGACCATCAAGGTCTTCTCCAAAACCACCAGGACCCCCACAAAATGGGCCCCATGACGCATAACTACGTCACCCCCCACCCTGAGACACCTCCAGGGGTCTCCAGAGCTTCTCCCAAAGCTCCAAACCACCTTGAGGAACCTCAAGACCTTCTCAAGTCCCCCCCCAAGGTCTTCTCCAGGCCCCGAGGCCACCCCTGGGGACCTCCCTGGTGCCACCCACCGATGAGCATGCGGTACTTGTGGGGGTGTCGGGCGTCCTCGATGACGGGGATGATGTTGGTGCGTTTCTTGGCCACGTTGATGAGGTCCCGTCCCGAGCGGTGGGAGAACTCCACGGCGTAGACCAGGCCCTCCTGGGGTGGGGGGACACAAGGAGGTCACCAGCCGTGGGGCCACCACCCACGGGGACCATCCGTGGTGGCCTCAAGGTGGAGAACATCTCCAGAACGTGGGGCCACCACCCCTGGGGACATCCCTGGGGACCTCAAGGACCTCAAGGACCATCCATGGTGTCCTCAGGGTGGAGAACATCTCCAGAACATGGGGCCACCACCCTTGGGGACATCCCTGAGGTCTCTCATCTCCAGAACGTGGGGCCACCACCCACGTGGACCATCCATGGTGTCCTCAAGGTGGAGAAGACCTCAAGGGACAAGGTGCCACCACCCATGGAGACCATCCTTGGTGGCCTCAGGGTGGAGAACATCTCCAGAACGTGGGGCCACCACCCCTGGGGACATCCCTGAAGGACCTCAAGGATGTCCCCAGGTCACCTCAAGGACGTCCCCAAACCCCTGGAGATGCCACCTCCAAGTTGTCCCCAAGGGGTCCTGGTGCCACCTCTGTGTTCTCCTGCCACCCCACCCATGGGGACATCCCTGAAGGACCTCAAGGACGTCCCCAAACCCCCTGGAGATGCCACCTCCATCCAAGTTGTCCCCA
>NW_015091925.1:0-817 GCF_001431845.1 Calidris pugnax | reverse complement strand
TTGCTCTTACTCCTTCCCAGTCCCATCCCACTCCCTCCCAGTTGGTCCCACTTCCATCCCAGTCCCTCCCAGTCCCCTCCCAGTCCCTCCCAGTTCACTCCTACCCCCTCCCAGTCTGTCCCAGTCCATCCCAGTTGGTCCCAGTCCCTCCCAGTCCCTCCCAGTATATCCCAGTCCCCTCCCAGTTCATCCCAGTTGGTCCCAGTCCCCTCCAGTCCCCTCCCAGTCCCCTCCCAGTTGGTCCCAGTCCCTCCCAGTCCCTCCCAGTATATCCCAGTCCCCTCCCAGTTCATCCCAGTTGGTCCCAGTCCCCTCCAGTCCCCTCCCAGTCCCCTCCCAGTTGGTCCCAGTCCCTCCCAGTCCCTCCCAGTATATCCCAGTCCCCTCCCAGTTCATCCCAGTTGGTCCCAGTCCCCTCCAGTCCCCTCCCAGTCCCCTCCCAGTTGGTCCCAGTCCCTCCCAGTCCCTCCCAGTATATCCCAGTCCCCTCCCAGTTCATCCCAGTTGGTCCCAGTCCCCTCCAGTCCCCTCCCAGTCCCCTCCCAGTTGGTCCCAGTCCCTCCCAGTCCCTCCCAGTATATCCCAGTCCCCTCCCAGTTCATCCCAGTTGGTCCCAGTCCCCTCCAGTCCCCTCCCAGTCCCCTCCAAGTCCCTCCCAGTCCATCCCAGTCGGTTCCAGTTCTCTCCCAGTCCCCTCCTACCCCCTTCCAGTTGGTCCCACTTCCATCCCAGTCCCTCCCAGTCTGTCCCAGTTCCCTCCCAGTCCATCCCAGTTCCATCCGAGTCCGTCCCAGTCCCTCCCAATCCCTTCCCAGTC
>NW_015091924.1:1409-2987 GCF_001431845.1 Calidris pugnax | reverse complement strand
CTCCTGGATTTAGGGAGGATTTGGGGAGTTTCTGGTGGATTTAAGGAGGATTTGGGGGGGTTCTCCTGGATTTAGGGAGGATTTGGGGAGTTTCTGGTGGATTTAAGGAGGATTTGGGGGGGTTCTCCTGGATTTAGGGAGGATTTGGGGAGTTTCTGGTGGATTTAAGGAGGATTTGGGGGGGTTCTCCTGGATTTAGGGAGGATTTGGGGAGTTTCTGGTGGATTTAAGGAGGATTTGGGGGGGTTCTCCTGGATTTAGGGAGGATTTGGGGAGTTTCTGGTGGATTTAAGGAGGATTTGGGGGGGTTCTCCTGGATTTAGGGAGGATTTGGGGAGTTTCTGGTGGATTTAAGGAGGATTTGGGGGGGTTCTCCTGGATTTAGGGAGGATTTGGGGAGTTTCTGGTGGATTTAAGGAGGATTTGGGGGGGTTCTCCTGGATTTAGGGAGGATTTGGGGAGTTTCTGGTGGATTTAAGGAGGATTTGGGGGGGTTCTCCTGGATTTAGGGAGGATTTGGGGAGTTTCTGGTGGATTTAAGGAGGATTTGGGGGGGTTCTCCTGGATTTAGGGAGGATTTGGGGAGTTTCTGGTGGATTTAAGGAGGATTTGGGGGGGTTCTCCTGGATTTAGGGAGGATTTGGGGAGTTTCTGGTGGATTTAAGGAGGATTTGGGGGGGTTCTCCTGGATTTAGGGAGGATTTGGGGAGTTTCTGGTGGATTTAAGGAGGATTTGGGGGGGTTCTCCTGGATTTAGGGAGGATTTGGGGAGTTTCTGGTGGATTTAAGGAGGATTTGGGGGGGTTCTCCTGGATTTAGGGAGGATTTGGGGAGTTTCTGGTGGATTTAAGGAGGATTTGGGGGGGTTCTCCTGGATTTAGGGAGGATTTGGGGAGTTTCTGGTGGATTTAAGGAGGATTTGGGGGGGTTCTCCTGGATTTAGGGAGGATTTGGGGAGTTTCTGGTGGATTTAAGGAGGATTTGGGGGGGTTCTCCTGGATTTAGGGAGGATTTGGGGAGTTTCTGGTGGATTTAAGGAGGATTTGGGGGGGTTCTCCTGGATTTAGGGAGGATTTGGGGAGTTTCTGGTGGATTTAAGGAGGATTTGGGGGGGTTCTCCTGGATTTAGGGAGGATTTGGGGAGTTTCTGGTGGATTTAAGGAGGATTTGGGGGGGTTCTCCTGGATTTAGGGAGGATTTGGGGAGTTTCTGGTGGATTTAAGGAGGATTTGGGGGGGTTCTCCTGGATTTAGGGAGGATTTGGGGAGTTTCTGGTGGATTTAAGGAGGATTTGGGGGGGTTCTCCTGGATTTAGGGAGGATTTGGGGAGTTTCTGGTGGATTTAAGGAGGATTTGGGGGGGTTCTCCTGGATTTAGGGAGGATTTGGGGAGTTTCTGGTGGATTTAAGGAGGATTTGGGGGGGTTCTCCTGGATTTAGGGAGGATTTGGGGAGTTTCTGGTGGATTTAAGGAGGATTTGGGGGGGTTCTCCTGGATTTAGGGAGGATTTGGGGAGTTTCTGGTGGATTTAAGGAGGATTTGGGGGGGTTCTCCTGGATTTAGGGAGGATTTGGGGAG
>NW_015091924.1:0-1399 GCF_001431845.1 Calidris pugnax | reverse complement strand
TCTTGGATTTGGGGGTTTTCTCCTGGATTTAGGGAGGATTTGGGGGTTCTCTCATGGATTTGGGGAGGATTTGGGGAGTTTCTGGTGGATTTAGGGGGGAATTGGGGGGCTCTATCCCAGATTTAGGGGGGATTTAGGGGCTCTCACTTGGATTTGGGGGGATTCTCCTGGATTTGAGGAGTCTCTCCTGGATTATGGGTTTGTTGGTGTTTTCGGGGGGAGTTGGGGAGGTCTCTCTCAGATTTAGGGGTTCTTTCCTGGGTTTGAGGGCGTTTCTTGGATTTGGGGGGGTCTGTCTTGGATTTGGGGGTTCTCTCCTGGATTTTGGGGGGATCTGGGGGGGTTCTCTCTCGGATTTGGGGGCCCTCACCCCGCTGTGTCCCCCCGTTTCCCCCCCAGGACGTGCTCTACACCATCTGCAACCCCTGCGGCCCCGTCCAGAGGATCGTCATCTTCAGGAAAAACGGGGTCCAGGCCATGGTGGAATATCCTTTTGGGGCCATTTCTGGGCATTTTGGGGCTTTGGGTGGCGGTTTGGGGGCTTTTAGTGTTTTTTTTTGGTGGTTTTGGTGGGTTTTTTCATGGTTTTGATGGGTTTTTTGATGATTTTGGTGGGTTTTATGGTGTCTAGGCCGTGGTGGAATAGGCCTTTGGGGTCATTTTGGGGGGGTTTGGTGGTTTTTTTGGTGGCTTTGATGGAGTTTTTGGTGGTTTTGTGGATTTTGTGGCATCCAGGCCGTGGTGAAATATCCTTTTGGGGCCATTTTTTGTGGTTTTGGTGGGTTTTTTGGTGTTTTTGGTGGGTTTTTTCATGGTTTTGATGGGTTTTATGGTGTCTAGGCCGTGGTGGAATAGGCCTTTGGGGTCGTTTTTGGTGGCTTTGGTGGGTTTTTTGGTGGCTTTGATGGAGTTTTTGGTGGTTTTGTGGATTTTGTGGCATCCAGGCCGTGGTGAAATATCCTTTTGGGGCCATTTTTTGTGGTTTTCGTGGGTTTTTTGGTGGTTTTGGTGGGTTTTTTCATGGTTTTGATGGGTTTTATGGTGTCTAGGCCGTGGTGAAATATCCTTTTGGGGCCATTTTTGGTGGTTTTGATGGGTTTTTTGGTGGTTTTGATGGGTTTTTTGATGGTTTTCATGGGTTTTACGGCGTCCAGGCCGTGGTGAAATATCCTTTTGGGGCCATTTTTTGTGGTTTTTGGTGGGGTTTTTTGGGTTTTGGTGGGGTTTTGATGGTTTTCATGGGTTTTACGGCATCCAGGCTGTGGTGAAATATCCTTTTGGGGCCATTTTTTGTGGTTTTGGTGGGGTTTTTGGTGGGTTTGGGGCTTTGGGTGGGTTTTTTTGGAGGCACTGGTGGTTTTATTGGTGGTTTTGATAGGATTTTTTTGCACTTTTGGTG
>NW_015091923.1:0-1739 GCF_001431845.1 Calidris pugnax | reverse complement strand
CCCTGGAGAGAACTGCAGACCTTTGGGAATCCCTGCACAGCCCTGCAGGCCCGTTTGGAAATCGTTGAAGAGCCCTGCAAACCTTTGGAAACCCCTGCAGACCATTGGTATCCCCTGCAGAGACGTGCAGAGCTTTGGGATTCTCTGCAGATCTTTGGGAAGCCCTGCAGACCTTGGGAAGCCCTGCAGAGCACTGCTGAGCTTTGGGAACCCATGCAGACCTTTGGGAACACCTGCAGACCTTTGGGAAGCCCTTCATTCCAGTTATGGAATTCTGTGTTCTGCAGGGTTTTGCAAAGGTCAGCAGGGGTTCCCAAGGGTCTGCAGGGATTCCCAAAGGTCTGCCGGGCTCTTCAGGGTTGCCAAAAAATCCCCATTTGGGATTTGCAGATTTTTGGGAACTCCTGAAGACCTTTGGGAACCCCTGAAGACTTTTGGGAACCCTTGCAAACGTTTGGAAAACCCTGCAGAGACCTGCAGAACTTTGGGAAAACCTGCAGACCACTGATAATACCTTTGGGAACCCCTGCAGAGACAGGCAGAACTTAAAGATCTTCTGCAGACCTTTGGGAAGCCCTGCAGACGTTTTGAAAACCCCTGGAGAGAACTGCAGCCCTTTGGGAAGCCCTACAGATCTTCGGGAAGCCCTGCAGACGTTTTGAAAACCCCTGGAGAGAACTGCAGCCCTTTGGGAAGCCCTACAGATCTTCGGGAAGCCCTGCAGACGTTTTGAAAACCCCTGGAGAGAACTGCAGCCCTTTGGGAAGCCCTACAGATCTTCGGGAAGCCCTGCAGACGTTTTGAAAACCCCTGGAGAGAACTGCAGCCCTTTGGGAAGCCCTACAGATCTTCGGGAAGCCCTGCAGACGTTTTGAAAACCCCTGGAGAGAACTGCAGCCCTTTGGGAAGCCCTACAGATCTTCGGGAAGCCCTGCAGACGTTTTGAAAACCCCTGGAGAGAACTGCAGCCCTTTGGGAAGCCCTACAGATCTTCGGGAAGCCCTGCAGACGTTTTGAAAACCCCTGGAGAGAACTGCAGCCCTTTGGGAAGCCCTACAGATCTTCGGGAAGCCCTGCAGACGTTTTGAAAACCCCTGGAGAGAACTGCAGCCCTTTGGGAAGCCCTACAGATCTTCGGGAAGCCCTGCAGACGTTTTGAAAACCCCTGGAGAGAACTGCAGCCCTTTGGGAAGCCCTACAGATCTTCGGGAAGCCCTGCAGACGTTTTGAAAACCCCTGGAGAGAACTGCAGACCTTTGGGAAGCCCTACAGATCTTCGGGAAGCCCTGCAGAGCCCTGCAGACCTTTGAGAACCCCTGCAGACCTTTGGTAACCTCTGAAGAGCCCTGCAGACTATTGGAAAATCCTGCAGAGCCCTGCAGAACTTTGGGAACCCCCTTTGGGAACCCCTGCAGAGCCCTGCAGGCTAATGAGAACCACTTCAGGACCCTACAGACCTTTGGGAACCTCTATAGACATATGGGAAGCCCTGCAGAGCCCTGCCGAGGTTTGGGAACCCCTGCAGACCTTTGGGAACACCTTCAGACCATTGGCAACACCAGCAGACCTTTGGGAAGCCCTGCATTCCAATTCCGGAATTCTTGGCTCTGCAGGGGTTCCCAAAAGGTCTGCAGAGGTTCTCAAAGGTCTGCAGGGCTCTTCAGGGCTTCCCAAAGATCCCCCCAAGACCTTTGGGCACCCCTGATGACTTTTGCGAACACCTGCAGAGCGCTGCAGAC
>NW_015091922.1:0-2088 GCF_001431845.1 Calidris pugnax | reverse complement strand
AAGCATTAATTATGCTTTTCTAAGTTTTTCCCAAACCAACAATTTCGCCAAAAGATCTCCTGGGTTTTTTTGGTTTTTTTTTTTTTCCATTGTTTGGGATCTTTCTCTTGTGATCTATTGTCTCATGGCCTGAAGGTGCAGTAGCAGAAGGGACCAATGTCATTAGTGAACATTTACAACTTTCAATTTTCTCCCTTTTCTCTGGATTGGGGATAAACAGTTGTCCCAGTCCTCTGTGTCCTTCACGCTGGCACTTTTCCTCACTGATTTCAGCCAGATGCTCACCCAAGTTTGGTTTCCACAGAAAATTTTGAGGTCACCTCTCCCAAGAATGTAATGGGAATTGTTGGCCAGGACACAATCCTTCCATGCCACATCTCTTCCACAAAGCCACTGGAGAACATTGAAGTGCAATGGAAGAAGATCACAGATGGGCATATAGAGAACATCCACATATACAGTCAGTTTGATGGCAAATCAACACAGAGATACCCTGGGCGGACATCATTGCCAGCAGATGGATTTGCCACCGGCAATGTGTCCCTAACACTGAAGAACGTCCAGCCAGCAGATGAAGGAAAATACGGCTGCCTCGTAAAGTCCAGGGACTGGAGCGCTGATGCGGCCACTGTGCTCAGCATTGCAGGTTGGAGATCTCATGGGCTAGGGGGTGTAGGGGTGAAGCTTTTACAGAGGGAAAGAAGTTATCTGGAAGTGCACTGCCCCCCAGCTGATGCCCCACCCATAGGACCCAACATGTCACCTCCCCACTCACATCAGCCAGTGTGCCACATGGCACCTGCCTTTTGATCAGATGGGATGCTTTAATTCTAAGTCACTGAGAGGTCTCTAAGGAGCCAAGAAAAATTCAACCCATGTGTCAGCACCCAGGTGGGAATCCAGGGAACTGGCAATCTGACCAGCTCCATGAGGGTCATGGTGGTTTTAGGCAAGGAAGGAGTTTAAAATTTGAATCTTCTGGGAGAGATGGGGCCTGGATTTCCACATGCATGTTCAAAGGGATTTCAACATGCATGTTCAAAGGCAGTAGCATGGAACAGTGAAATGGAGCTTGCAGGAACAGCTTGCTTAAAGCTCCTAAGAGACTGGGGTGAGTTCCCATGCCAACAGATGTCCTGCAGGCTTCATGCCTCGCCCCTGTTGTGGCATGTGTGGGGCTGGCTAGCTGCAATAGTCACTGCTGGGTAGGTGTAAGGCCACCTGAGAGACATAAAAGTGCTCAGGATACCTGACTGATGCAGTGATGTGAATGGTGCCCTGTCTTCACTCTTGGGACTTCCCAGCTGGTTAAGGAGATGTTCTGCCCTGCCAGTTCACCTCCAGGCTGGACAGTAGGCATCATTTGTGCATAAGTATCTATAACATCAGGAGGAGCTGGTTAGCATGGACTCACTGATGGGAAAACATCATCCCCTTATCCAAAGGAGATTAGACCAGTTTTTGGGATAGGAGAGAGAAAAAACCAGCTGGTGCCCATTGACTGGGAAAAATTCCTAGGAAATCCAGCTCAGACTCAGAGTCTGACGTAGATATGTATGTGGTGCATCCCACAGGGGAGCAGCTTTGATCCCCATGCATAAACCCTTTAGTGCCAGCCTGAGCTAGGAAGGTGCCAGGGAACCAGCTGAGTGAGCTTTACTGTGCTGTTCTCTGCTTTCCACCTCCTCAAACTTGGACAAGGCTCCTAGAGATTCATACTAAAAGAAAAGATATAAAGCCACACGTCTTCTGTCTGGCTGTTCCAAGAAATAGCGGGGAGCTGAGAGGGAAATCCATCCCACAGAAGTGACTTTTAATGAGCCAAAGAAAAGTTGGCATATATGGCAGATAGAGTATGGAATCTCAGAAAGACCATTTTAAAGATGAGGTTAAGGACTGAGAGAAACTGGCAGGACATTGGAGCAAACTCTGGATTAAGCAAGACCTATGAATCCAAGGTAGAGCTGCTTTCATGGAAACGCATTTCTCCCAATAACAAACTCTCTCACCTTCCAGGTACCGGTGAAGTATTCGTTGAGATACTGGGCCCCCAAGGGCCCGGGCTTGAGCTCGCCTGCAGATCACATG
>NW_015091921.1:0-1245 GCF_001431845.1 Calidris pugnax | reverse complement strand
GGGACAGTGGGGACACCATGGGGACCCTGCAGGGATCCTGAGGACACCATGGGGACACTGGGGACAGTAGGGACACCCTGGGGACAGGAGAGACACCACAGAGACCCTGGGAACACCTTGGGGGCACTGCAGGGACCATGGGGACACCATGGGGACAATGGGGACACCATGGGGACACTGGGAACACCATGGGGACACTGCAGGGACCTTGAGGACACCATGGAGACCCTGAGAACACCCTGTGGGGACACTGCAGGGACCATGGGGACACCATGGGGACATTGAAGGGAACTTGAGGACTCCATGGGGACCCTGGGGACACCATGAGAAACCTGGGGGCCACGTGGGGACAACATGGGGACACTGGGGAACCTGTGGTGATACCATGAGGAACCTGGGGACACCATGAGGACTCTGGGGACACTGGGGAACCCGTGAGGACGCTGGGGACACCATGAGGACCATGGGGACACCGTGGGGACACTGGGGACCCTGAGGAACCTGGAGACAGCATGAGGACCACGGGGACACCATGAGGGACCTGGGGACCACGTGAGGACACTGGGGACACCCTGGGGACACTGGGGACAGCATGAGGACCATGGGGACCCTGTGGGGAACCCGGAGACACCCTGAGGACCTTGGGGACACCCTGGGGACACTGTAAGGACACTGGGGACACCATGAGGACCATGGGGACACCAGGGAACCCGGAGACAGCATGAGGACCACAGGGACACCATGAGGGACCTGGGGACCACGTGAGGACACTGGGGACAGCATGAAGACCCTGGGGAGCCCCTGGGGACACTGGGGACCCCCTGGGGACCCCGTGAGGACGCTGGGGACAACACGACGACCATGGAGACACCCTGGGGACACTGGGGAACCCGGAGACACCATGAGGACCACGGGGACACCATGAGGGACCCGGAGACACCTCGAGGACCTTGGGGACACCATGAGGGACCTGGGGACACCCTGGGGACACTGGGGACCCTGTGGGGAACCCAGAAACACCCTGAGGACCATGGGGACACCCTGGGGACCCCCTGGGGACCCCGTGAGGACGCTGGGGACACCTTGGGGACACTGGGGAACCCGGAGACAGCATGAGGAGCACAGGGACACCATGAAGGACCTGGGGACCACGTGAGGACACTGGGGACCCTGTGGGGACACTGGGAACACCATGAGGACCCTGGGGACAGCATGAGGACACTGAGGAACCCGGAGACACCCTGA
>NW_015091920.1:24279-24686 GCF_001431845.1 Calidris pugnax | reverse complement strand
ATAGGGAAGCATTGAGCCCTTAAGCCCCACCCCTTTTTACCGTAGGTCACGCCCCCTTATGGTGACCACGCCCTCAACTCTAAGCCACGCCCCCAAGGGGGCGGCTCCGCCCCCAAAGCTTGGCCACGCCCCCTAAGCCCTGCCCCATTCACCCCCATCGCTCTATCCCCCATAGAGGAGCATTGAGCCCTGAAGCCACGCCCCCTTTTGCTGTAGGCCACGCCCCCGACTCTAAGCCACGCCCCCAAGGAGGTGGCTCCGCCCCCAAAGCTTGGCCACGCCCCCTAAACCCCACCCCATTCACCCCCTTTACCCCCCATAGGGAAGCATTGAGCCCTGAAGCCCCGCCCCTTTTTACCGTAGGTCACGCCCCCTTCTGGTGACCACGCCCCCAAATCTAAGCCACG
>NW_015091920.1:22368-22926 GCF_001431845.1 Calidris pugnax | reverse complement strand
CTCCCGCTTCGACCACGCCCTCCTAAGCCCCTCCCACCCCTTCCACCTCTGTCTCCAAGACCTCCTGGTCCATCTCACCACTCTTGACGTTCCTCAAACCCTACGCTCCTCTCCATCCAAGACCTCCTGGACCTTCTCACCCTCTTGACGTTCCTCAAACCCTACGTTCCTCTCCACCCACCACCTCCCCAAGCCCCTCCCACTTGGACCACGCCCTCCTAAGCCCCTCCCACCTCCATCTCCAAGACCTCCTCGACCATCTCACCACCTTGATGTTCCTCAAACCCTACGCTCCTCTCCATCCAAGACCTCCTGGTGCCTCCTGGACCATCTCCCCACCGTTGACGTTCCTCAAACCCTACGTTCCTCTCCCACCACCACCACCCCAGGTCCTTCCCACTTGGACCACGCCCTCCTAAGCCCCTCCCACCCCTTCCACCTCTGTCTCCAAGACCTCCTGGTCCATCTCACCACTCTTGACGTTCCTCAAACCCTACGCTCCTCTCCATCCAAGACCTCCTGGACCTTCTCACCCTCTTGACGATCCCGGAAGCCCGC
>NW_015091920.1:19611-20991 GCF_001431845.1 Calidris pugnax | reverse complement strand
ATGCCCTCCTAAGCCCCTCCCACCTCCATCTCCAAGACCTCCTGGTCCATCTCACCACTCTTGACGTTCCTCAAACCCTACGTTCCTCTCCATCCAAGACCTCCTGGACCTTCTCACCCTCTTGACGTTCCTCAAAGCCTACGTTCCTCTCCAACCACCACCACCCCAGGTCCTTCCCACTTGGACCACGCCCTCCTAAGCCCCTCCCACCCCTTCCACCTCTGTCTCCAAGACCTCCTGGTCCATCTCACCACTCTTGACGTTCCTCAAACCCTACGCTCCTCTCCATCCAAGACCTCCTGGACCTTCTCACCCTCTTGACGTTCCTCAAACCCTACGTTCCTCTCCACCCACCACCTCCCCAAGCCCCTCCCACTTGGACCACGCCCTCCTAAGCCCCTCCCACCTCCATCTCCAAGACCTCCTCGACCATCTCACCACCTTGATGTTCCTCAAACCCTACGCTCCTCTCCATCCAAGACCTCCTGGTGCCTCCTGGACCATCTCCCCACCGTTGACGTTCCTCAAACCCTACGTTCCTCTCCCACCACCACCACCCCAGGTCCTTCCCACTTCGACCACGCCCTCCTAAGCCCCTCCCACCCCTTCCACCTCTGTCTCCAAGACCTCCTGGTCCATCTCACCACTCTTGACGTTCCTCAAACCCTACGCTCCTCTCCATCCAAGAGGAGGAGGGGGAGGAGGAGGGTGGTGGTGGTGGGAGGAAGGGTCGTAGAGACCGTCCGGGGGCTGCGGAGGGAAGGGGGAGAAGGTCGGGGTGGTGGGACTCCATAATGACCTTCTCATGGTGGTGGATCTCAATGGGATCTCCCCATGGTGGATCTCAGTAGGGTTTCCTCATGGTGGTGGAACCCCATAATGACCTCCCTGGGGTGGTGGAACCCCATAATGACCTTCTCATGGTGGTGGAACCCCATAACAACCTCCTCATGGTGGTGCAACCCCATAATGACCTCCCCAGGGTGGTAGATCTCAACAGGATCTCCCCGTGGTGGATCTCAATGGGGTTCCTCACGGTGGTGGAACCCTATAATGACCTCCCTGGGGTGGTGGAGCCCCATAACGAACTTCTCATGGTGGTGGACCCCCATAATGACCTCCCTGGGGTGGTGGAACCCCATAAGGACCTCCCTGAGGTGGTAGATCTCAATGGGATCTCCCCGTGGTGGATCTAACCACCACCACCCCAGGTCCTTCCCACTTGGACCACGCCCTCCTAAGCCCCTCCCACCCCTTCCACCTCTGTCTCCAAGACCTCCTGGTCCATCTCACCACTCTTGACGTTCCTCAAACCCTACGCTCCTCTCCATCCAAGACCTCCTGGACCTTCTCACCCTCTTGACGATCCCGGAAGCCCGC
>NW_015091920.1:15973-17825 GCF_001431845.1 Calidris pugnax | reverse complement strand
GATAGATCTCAATGGGATCTCCCCGTGGTGGATCTCAATGGCGTTTCCTCATGGTGGATCTCAATGGGGGTTCCTTACAGGACCTTCTCACCCTCTTGACGTTCCTCAAAGCCTACGTTCCTCTCCACCCAGGGTGGTGGAACCCCATAACAACCTTCCCAGGGTGGTGGAACCCCCTGAGGAAGGGTCGTAGAGACCGTCCGGGGGCTGCGGAGGGAAGGGGGAGAAGGTCGGGGTGGTGGGACTCCATAATGACCTTCTCATGGTGGTGGATCTCAATGGGATCTCCCCATGGTGGATCTCAGTAGGGTTTCCTCATGGTGGTGGAACCCCATAATGACCTCCCTGGGGTGGTGGAACCCCATAATGACCTTCTCATGGTGGTGGAACCCCATAACGACCTCCCCACGGTGGTGGACCCCCATTATGACCTCCCCAGGGTGGTAGAACCCCATAATGACGTTCTCATGGTGGTAGATCTCAATGGGATCTCCCCGTGGTGGATCTCAATGGGGGATCCTCACAGTGGTGGAACCCCATAAAGACCTTCCCAGGGTGGTGGACCCCCATAATGACCTCCCCGGGGTGGTGGAACCCCATAACGACCTTCTCATGGTGGTGGAACCCCATAAGGACCTCCCTGGGGTGGTGGATCTCAATGGGATCTCTCCGTGGTGGATCTCAATGAGGGTTCCTTACGGTGGTGGAACCCCATAACGACCTTCTCATGGTGGTGGAACCCCATAAAGACCTTCCCAGGACGGTGGACCCCCATAATGACCTTCTCATGGTGGTAGATCTCAATGGGATCTCCCCGTGGTGAACCTCAATGGGGTTTCCTCATGATGGTGGACCCCCATAATGACCTCCCCGGGGTGGTGGAACTCCATAATGACCTTCTCATGGTGGTAGAACCCCATAAAGACCTCCCCACGGCAGCGGATCTCAATGGGATCTCTCCATCGTGGATCTCAATGGGGTTTCCTCACGGTGGTGGAACCCCATAATGACCTTCCCAGGGTGGTGGAACCCCATAACAACCTTCCCAGGGTGGTGGAACCCCCTAACGACCTCCCCAGGGTGGTGGAACCCCATAACGACCTCCCCAGGGTGGTGGAACCCCATAACGACCTCCCCAGGGTGGTGGAACCCCATAACGACCTCCCCAGGGTGGTAGATCTCAATGGGATCTCCCCGAGGTGGATCTCAATGGGGGTTCCTTACGGTAGTGGAACCCTATAATGACCTCCCCATGGTGGTAGAACCCCATAATGACCTCCCTGGGTTGGTGGATCTCAATGGGATCTCTCCGTGGTGGATCTCAATGAGGGTTCCTTACGGTGGTGGAACCCCATAAGGACCTCCCTGGGGTGGTGGATCTCAATGGGATCTCTCCGTGGTGGATCTCAATGAGGGTTCCTTACGGTGGTGGAACCCCATAACGACCTTCTCATGGTGGTGGAACCCCATAAAGACCTTCCCAGGACGGTGGACCCCCATAATGACCTTCTCATGGTGGTAGATCTCAATGGGATCTCCCCGTGGTGAACCTACTTGGACCACGCCCTCCTAAGCCCCTCCCACCTCCTTCTCGCAGATGGCCTGGTGCCTCCTGGCCAGCTTGTCGGCGTCGGCGGCGGCGGCGGCCCGTTGGCTCTCCAGCTCCCTCTCCAGGCGGAGGCGCTGCTCCTCCCGCTCCGCCCGCAGCCGCGTCTCCAGCCCCAGGAGCTGCTTCTGGTGGTGGCGCCTCATTCGCTGGTACCCGCTCAGCTCCTCCCGCTCCCGCGTCCTCTGCTCCCGCGTCTTCTGCTGCCGCATCACCCAGGAGGCCGGGCGCAGGGTGGAGAAGTGG
>NW_015091920.1:4661-14093 GCF_001431845.1 Calidris pugnax | reverse complement strand
TAGATCTCAATGGGATCTCCCCGTGGTGGATCTCAATGGCGTTTCCTCATGGTGGATCTCAATGGGGGTTCCTTACAGTGGTGGAACCCCATAATGACCTTCCCAGGGTGGTGGAACCCCACAATGACCTTCTCATGGTGGTGGAACCCCATAACGACCTCCCCACGGTGGTGGACCCCCATTATGACCTCCCCAGGGTGGTAGAACCCCATAATGACGTTCTCATGGTGGTAGATCTCAATGGGATCTCCCCGTGGTGGATCTCAATGGGGGATCCTCACAGTGGTGGAACCCCATAAAGACCTTCCCAGGGTGGTGGACCCCCATAATGACCTCCCCGGGGTGGTGGAACCCCATAACGACCTTCTCATGGTGGTGGAACCCCATAAGGACCTCCCTGGGGTGGTGGATCTCAATGGGATCTCTCCGTGGTGGATCTCAATGAGGGTTCCTTACGGTGGTGGAACCCCATAACGACCTTCTCATGGTGGTGGAACCCCATAAAGACCTTCCCAGGACGGTGGACCCCCATAATGACCTTCTCATGGTGGTAGATCTCAATGGGATCTCCCCGTGGTGAACCTCAATGGGGTTTCCTCATGATGGTGGACCCCCATAATGACCTCCCCGGGGTGGTGGAACTCCATAATGACCTTCTCATGGTGGTAGAACCCCATAAAGACCTCCCCACGGCAGCGGATCTCAATGGGATCTCTCCATCGTGGATCTCAATGGGGTTTCCTCACGGTGGTGGAACCCCATAATGACCTTCCCAGGGTGGTGGAACCCCATAACAACCTTCCCAGGGTGGTGGAACCCCCTAACGACCTCCCCAGGGTGGTGGAACCCCATAACGACCTCCCCAGGGTGGTGGAACCCCATAACGACCTCCCCAGGGTGGTAGATCTCAATGGGATCTCCCCGAGGTGGATCTCAATGGGGGTTCCTTACGGTAGTGGAACCCTATAATGACCTCCCCATGGTGGTAGAACCCCATAATGACCTCCCTGGGTTGGTGGATCTCAATGGGATCTCCCAGTAATAGATCTCAATGGGGATTCTTTACGGTGGTGGAACCCCATAATGACCTCCCCGGGGTGGTAGATCTCAATGGGATCTCCCCATGGTGGATCTCAATGGGGCATGAAGACCTTCCCAGGGTCCTCATGGTGGTGGAACCCCATAATGACCTCCCTGGGGTGGTGGAACCCCATAATG
Organism: Calidris pugnax; assembly: GCF_001431845.1. NCBI lineage: Eukaryota > Metazoa > Chordata > Aves > Charadriiformes > Scolopacidae > Calidris > Calidris pugnax. The sequence goes on along the minus strand of NW_015091920.1, from coordinate 12,875 downwards.
ACCTTCTCATGGTGGTGGAACCCCATAACAACCTCCTCATGGTGGTGCAACCCCATAATGACCTCCCCAGGGTGGTAGATCTCAACAGGATCTCCCCGTGGTGGATCTCAATGGGGTTCCTCACGGTGGTGGAACCCTATAATGACCTCCCTGGGGTGGTGGAGCCCCATAACGAACTTCTCATGGTGGTGGACCCCCATAATGACCTCCCTGGGGTGGTGGAACCCCATAAGGACCTCCCTGAGGTGGTAGATCTCAATGGGATCTCCCCGTGGTGGATCTCAATGGGGGATCCTCACAGTGGTGGAACCCCATTAAGCCCTTCCTGGGGTGGTGGACCCCCATAATGACCTTCTCATGGTGGTGGACCCCCATAACAACTTCCCCGGGGTGGTGGACCCCCATAATGGCCTCTCCAGGGTGATAGATCTCAATGGGATCTCCCCGTGGTGGATCTCAATGGCGTTTCCTCATGGTGGATCTCAATGGGGGTTCCTTACAGTGGTGGAACCCCATAATGACCTTCCCAGGGTGGTGGAACCCCACAATGACCTTCTCATGGTGGTGGAACCCCATAACGACCTCCCCACGGTGGTGGACCCCCATTATGACCTCCCCAGGGTGGTAGAACCCCATAATGACGTTCTCATGGTGGTAGATCTCAATGGGATCTCCCCGTGGTGGATCTCAATGGGGGATCCTCACAGTGGTGGAACCCCATAAAGACCTTCCCAGGGTGGTGGACCCCCATAATGACCTCCCCGGGGTGGTGGAACCCCATAACGACCTTCTCATGGTGGTGGAACCCCATAAGGACCTCCCTGGGGTGGTGGATCTCAATGGGATCTCTCCGTGGTGGATCTCAATGAGGGTTCCTTACGGTGGTGGAACCCCATAACGACCTTCTCATGGTGGTGGAACCCCATAAAGACCTTCCCAGGACGGTGGACCCCCATAATGACCTTCTCATGGTGGTAGATCTCAATGGGATCTCCCCGTGGTGAACCTCAATGGGGTTTCCTCATGATGGTGGACCCCCATAATGACCTCCCCGGGGTGGTGGAACTCCATAATGACCTTCTCATGGTGGTAGAACCCCATAAAGACCTCCCCACGGCAGCGGATCTCAATGGGATCTCTCCATCGTGGATCTCAATGGGGTTTCCTCACGGTGGTGGAACCCCATAATGACCTTCCCAGGGTGGTGGAACCCCATAACAACCTTCCCAGGGTGGTGGAACCCCCTAACGACCTCCCCAGGGTGGTGGAACCCCATAACGACCTCCCCAGGGTGGTGGAACCCCATAACGACCTCCCCAGGGTGGTAGATCTCAATGGGATCTCCCCGAGGTGGATCTCAATGGGGGTTCCTTACGGTAGTGGAACCCTATAATGACCTCCCCATGGTGGTAGAACCCCATAATGACCTCCCTGGGTTGGTGGATCTCAATGGGATCTCCCAGTAATAGATCTCAATGGGGATTCTTTACGGTGGTGGAACCCCATAATGACCTCCCCGGGGTGGTAGATCTCAATGGGATCTCCCCATGGTGGATCTCAATGGGGCATGAAGACCTTCCCAGGGCGGTGGGCCCCCATTATGACCTCCCTGGGGTGGTGGAACCCCATAACGACCTTCTCATGGTGGTGGATCTCAATGGGATCTCCCCATGGTGAACCTCAATGGGGTTTCCTCATGATGGTGGACCCCCATAATGACCTCCCTGGGGTAGTGGAATCCCATAATGACCTTCTCATGGTGGTAGATCTCAATGGGATCTCCCTGTGGTGGATCTCAATGGGGTTTCCTCATGGGGGTGGAAACCCATAACGAACTTCTCATGGTGGTGGACCCCCATAATGACCTCCCTGGGGTGGTGGAACCCCATAAGGACCTCCCTGGGGTGGTAGATCTCAATGGGATCTCCCCGTGGTGGATCTCAATGGGGGATCCTCACAGTGGTGGAACCCCATTAAGCCCTTCCTGGGGTGGTGGACCCCCATAATGACCTTCTCATGGTGGTGGATCTCAATGGGATCTCCCCGTGGTGGATCTCAATGGGGTTCCTCACAGTGGTGGAACCCCATAAAGACCTTCCCAGGGTGGTGGAACCCCATAACAACCTTCTCATGGTGGTGGACCCCCATAATGACCTCCCCAGGGTGGTAGATCTCAATGGGATCTCCCCGTGGTGGATCTCAATGGGGTTTCCTCACGGTGGTAGAACCCCATAACAACCTCCCCAAGGTGGTGGCCCCCCTTCGGGACCTCCACAAGGTGGTGGGCCCCCATCTTAGAACCTTCTGGAGATGGTAGAACCCCCAGCAGAACCTCTCTATCCTGGTGGCCCCCCATCGGGACGTCCCCACGGAGCTGGCCCCACACCTCAGAACCACCCCCCAAGGTGGACCTTCCCCATCTGGACCTCCCCAGGGTGGTGGCCCTCCATTGGGACATCCCCAAGGTGGTGGCCCCCCATCTGGACCTCCCCAAGGTGGTGGGCCCCCATCTTAGAACCTTCTGGAGATGGTAGAACCCCCAGCAAAACCTCTCTATCATGGTGGCCCCCCATCAGGATGTCCCCACGGTGGTGGCCCCCCATCAGAACCTCCCCATGAAGCTGGCCCCACACCTCAGAACCATCTGGACCCCCATAATGACCTTCTCATGGTGGTGGATCTCAATGGGATCTCCCCGTGGTGGATCTCAATGGGGTTCCTCACAGTGGTGGAACCCCATAAAGACCTTCCCAGGGTGGTGGAACCCCATAACAACCTTCTCATGGTGGTGGACCCCCATAATGACCTCCCCAGGGTGGTAGATCTCAATGGGATCTCCCCGTGGTGGATCTCAATGGGGTTTCCTCACGGTGGTAGAACCCCATAACAACCTCCCCAAGGTGGTGGCCCCCCTTCGGGACCTCCACAAGGTGGTGGGCCCCCATCTTAGAACCTTCTGGAGATGGTAGAACCCCCAGCAGAACCTCTCTATCCTGGTGGCCCCCCATCGGGACGTCCCCACGGAGCTGGCCCCACACCTCAGAACCACCCCCCAAGGTGGACCTTCCCCATCTGGACCTCCCCAGGGTGGTGGCCCTCCATTGGGACATCCCCAAGGTGGTGGCCCCCCATCTGGACCTCCCCAAGGTGGTGGGCCCCCATCTTAGAACCTTCTGGAGATGGTAGAACCCCCAGCAAAACCTCTCTATCATGGTGGCCCCCCATCAGGATGTCCCCACGGTGGTGGCCCCCCATCAGAACCTCCCCATGAAGCTGGCCCCACACCTCAGAACCATCCCCCAAGGTGGTGGCCCCCCATCTGGACCTCCCCAAGGTGGTGGCCCTCCATCGGGAGGTCCCCAGGGTGGTGGCCCCCCATCTTAGAACCTTCTGGAGATGGTAGAACCCCCAGCAGAACCTCTCTATCCTGGTGGCCCCCCATCGGGACGTCCCCACGGAGCTGGCCCCACACCTCAGAACCGCCCCCCAAGGTGGTGGCCCTCCATCGGGACGTCCCCAAGGTGGTGGCCCCCCATCCCTACGTCCCCCCCACCTCGAAGCCAACTCACGGGCAAGCGCTGGACGACGGAGCTGTTGGAGGTGACTGTGTGCTCCCCCTCCTGGAGCATGGCCAACTGGGGACCTTCTTCCTCCTCTTCCTCCTCCTCCTCCTCCTCGTCTTCTTCTTCATCCTCTTCCTCCACCTCCTCCTCTTCCTCCTCCGAAGGGTCGGCCAAGCTGTTGACGCTGCTGCTCTGGCTGGAGGCGCTGATGGACATGCTGGGCACCGAGTGGCTGCTCTCCATGCTCCCCAGCGTCCCCGCCCGCCGCAGGAAGGGCTCCACCTCCTGGGGGGGGGGACAAGGGGGAGGGAGGGGACATCAGGGAGGTGACACGGGGACAAGGGGACCTCAGGTTGGGTGAAAACATGGAGAGGAACCATCAAGATCAAGGAGAACTTGGAAACGTGCCACGGAAATCAACCAGAACCTCGGAGAACTTCCATGGAGGTCAACCAGAACCTGGGAGATGTTCCACTGGGGTCACCTGGAGCCAAAGTGGGACATGGAGATGGGCCATGGAGATCAAGGACAACCTCAGGGAGGTGACACGGGGACAAGGGGACCTCAGGTTGGGTGAGAACATGGAGAGGAACCATCAAGATCAAGGAGAACCTGGAAGAACTTCCATAGAGGTCAACCAGAACATCAATGGACCACGAGGGTCAACCAGGACCTCAGGGAGGTGACACAGGGACAAGGGGACCTCAGGTTGGGTGAGAAGATGGAGAGGAACCATCAAGATCAAGGAGAACATGGAAGAACTTCCATGGAGAACCTGAAGAACTTCCATGGAGGTCAACCAGAACCTGGGAGATGTTCCACTGGGGGCAACTGGAGCCAAGGTGGGACGTGGGGATGGGCCATGGGGGTCAATGAGGACCTCAGGGAGGTGACACGGGGACAAGGGGACCTCAGGTTGGGTGAGAAGATGGAGAGGAACCATGAAGATCGAGGAAGAAGTTCCACGGAAATCAACCAGAACCTCGGAGAACTTCCACGGAGGTCAACCAGAACCTGGGAGATGTTCCACTGGGGTCACCTGGAGCCAAGGTGGGACGTGGGGATGGGCCATGGAGATCAAGGAGGACCTCATGGAGGTGACACGGGGACAAGGATGTGGACAGGAACCATGGAGACCAACCAGAACTTCAGAGATGATCCATGGAGGTCAACCAGAAACTGGGAGAAGTTCCACTGGGGGCAACTGGAGCCAAGGTGGGACGTGGGGATGGACCACGAGGGTCAACCAGGACCTCAGGGAGGTGACACGGGGACAAGGATGTGGACAGGAACCATGGAGACCAACCAGAACTTCAGAGATGATCCATGGAGGTCAACCAGAACCTGGGAGATGTTCCACTGGGGTCACCTGGAGCCAAGGTGGGACGCGGGGATGGACCACGAGGGTCAACCAGGACCTCAGGGAGGTGACACGGGGACAAGGATGTGGACAGGAACCATGGAGACCAACCAGAACTTCAGAGATGATCCATGGAGGTCAACCAGAACCTGGGAGATGTTCCACTGGGGTCACCTAGAGCCAAGGTGGGACGTGGGGATGGGCCATGGAGATCAAGGAGGACCTCATGGAGGTGACACGGGGACAAGGATGTGGACAGGAACCATGGAGACCAACCAGAACTTCAGAGATGATCCATGGAGGTCAACCAGAACCTGGGAGAAGTTCCACTGGGGGCAACTGGAGCCAAGGTGGGACGTGGGGATGGACCACGAGGGTCAACCAGGACCTCAGGGAGGTGACACAGGGACAAGGGGACCTCAGGTTGGGTGAGAAGATGGAGAGGAACCATCAAGATCAAGGAGAACATGGAAGAACTTCCATGGAGAACCTGAAGAACTTCCATGGAGGTCAACCAGAACCTGGGAGATGTTCCACTGGGGGCAACTGGAGCCAAGGTGGGACGTGGAGATGGGCCATGGAGATCCATGAGGACCTCAGGGAGGTGACACGAGGGTGGCCACAGCCCCAGGAGATGACAAAGGACCTCAGGAACATCTCAAGATGGTGGAGAAGACCCCAAGAACCTCAGGAGAACCTTCCGTGAGGTCACCAAGACCCCAGGAGGTGACAAAGGGGACACGGGGACGGGCCACCAGGATGGAGAAGACCCCAGGAGATGACGAGGAGATGCCAAGATGGTGGAGGAGACCCCAGGAGATGACAAAGAACCTCAGGAACCACCCAAGATGGTGGAGAAGACCCCAAGAACCACAGGAGAACCTTCCCTGAGGGTCACCAAGACCCCAAGAGGTGATGAGGAGATCCCAAGATGATGGAGAAGACCCCAGGACATGTCAAGGAACCTCAGGAACATCTCAAGATGGTGGAGAAGACCCCAAGAACCTCAGGAGAACCTTCCCTGAGGGTCACCAAGACCCCAGAAGATGACAGAGGGGACACGAGGACGGGCCACCAGGATGGAGAAGACCCCAGGAACATCCCAAGATGGTGGAGAAGACCCCAAGAACCTCAGGAGAACCTTCTGTGAGGTCACCAAGACCCCAAGAGGTGACAAAGGGGCCACGAGGACGGGCCACCAGGATGGAGAAGACCCCAGGAACATCCCAAGATGGTGGAGAAGACCCCAAGAACCTCAGGAGAACCTTCTGTGAGGTCACCAAGACCCCAAGAGGTGACAAAGGGGCCACGAGGACGGGCCACCAGGATGGAGAAGACCCCAGGAACATCCCAAGATGGTGGAGAAGACCCCAAGAACCTCAGGAGAACCTTCTGTGAGGTCACCAAGACCCCAAGAGGTGACAAAGGGGACACGAGGACGGGCCACCAGGATGGAGAAGACCCCAGGAACATCCCAAGATGGTGGAGAAGACCCCAAGAACCTCAGAAGAACCTTCTGTGAGGGTCACCAAGACCCCAGGAGATGAGAAGGAACCTCAGGAACCTTCCAAGATGGTGGAGAAGACCCCAGGAACCTCAGGAGAACCTTCCCTGAGGGTCACCAAGACCCCAGGAGATGACGAGGAACCTCAGGAACCTCCCAAAATGATGGAGAAGACCCCAAGAACCTCAGGAGAACCTTCTGTGAGGTCACCAAGACCCCAGGAGGTGACAAAGGGGACACGGGGACGGGCCACCAGGATGGAGAAGACCCCAGGAGATGACGAGGAGATGCCAAGATGGTGGAGGAGACCCCAGGAGATGACAAAGAACCTCAGGAACCACCCAAGATGATGGAGAAGACCCCAAGAACCTCAGGAGAACCTTCCCTGAGGGTCACCAAGACCCCAGGAGATGAGAAGGAACCTCAGGAACCTTCCAAGATGGTGGAGAAGACCCCAGGAACATCCCAAGATGATGGAGAAGACCCCAAGAACCTCAGGAGAACCTTCCCTGAGGGTCACCAAGACCCCAGGAGGTGACGAGGAACCTCAGGAACATCTCAAGATGGTGGAGAAGACCCCAAGAACCTCCCCGAGGGTCACCAAAACCCCCCAGAAGATGACCCAAGGGGTTGGTTGGTTGGGGTGGGCCCTTCCTCACCTCCTCTTCCTCGCCGGGATCGGGTCCGTTGGGGGCCTCCTGGAAGAGGATCTTCTTCATCTTGCGGTACTGGAGGTTGTCCAACTCCCGGACGGCGTCTTTGGTGCGTTGGATGAGGTCCAGGACCACCCTCTGGGGCCGCTCTCGCAGGAGGAACCGATGCTGGAGAAAGGGACAACCAAAAAGTTGGGGGGACACTTGGGGGGCAGAGGGGACGTCCCCCCCCCCGCCGAAGGTGGGGACACCCCACGGTGACCCCCACCCTGCCCCCCAACCGACCTTGAGGAGCACCTCGGAGGTGGGACGATCGGGCGGGATCTTCTGAAGACACGAATCCACGAAATTGCGGAAATATTCCGACCTGCCCCCCCCGGGAGGAACCCGCCGCCCCATAACTGAAGGTAGTTATGGAGTCTAGGGGCTCTGCCCCACATCTCTAGGGCGGAGCCGCGCCTCCCGGCAGGAAGGCGGGGGAGGGGGAGAAGGTTGATTGGTGGGAGGAGGACGGAGCTCACCAGTGATTGGCCTGGAGGACGGGGGACTCGTTCTGCGCGATGTGGTACAGGGCGCTCATCGCGTTCATGTTGAACAGGGGGGGCTTCCTCTCCGCTGTGGGGCCGGAAAAACTTAGGGGGCGGCGGCGGCGGCGGCGGCGGCGCCGTGGGGCTCAGCCCCATAAGTAGCTCCACCAACCCCCCAAGTCCTCACCCAACTCGATGCAGGTGATGCCCAAGGACCAGACGTCGGCTTTGCCGTCGTATTGACCCTCGTCCATGGCCAGGATGACTTCGGGGGCCATCCTATGGGGCAGGGAGAGGGGTGAGGGGCGGCTCCCCGCTATGGGGCTGAGCCCCACAAGTGCCCCCCAACTCACCAGTAGGGGGTCCCCACGAAGGAGTTGGCCGGGGCCACGATGGAGGCGGAGCCAAAGTCGCCCAGTTTCACCTGCCCCGGCTCCGTCAGAAGGATGTTGCCGGCCTTGACGTCTCTGTGGGGCAGAGGATCAGTGGGGCAGAGATCAGTGGGGCAGGGAGCAGTGGGGCAGAGGATTTGGGGGATCAGTGGGGCAGGGATTGGGGGAAAGGATCAGGGGGGTGGGATCAGTGGGGCGGGGATGGGTGGGATCAG
>NW_015091920.1:3725-4104 GCF_001431845.1 Calidris pugnax | reverse complement strand
TGGGGAGGAGGATCGGAGGATCAGTGGGGAGGAGATGGGGGATCAGTGGGGTGGGATCAGTGGGGCAGGGATCAGTGGGGCAGGGAAGGGGGCAGGGATCAGTGGGGTGGGATCAGTGGGGCAGAGGATCAGTGGGGCAGGGATGGGGGGGAATCAGTGGGGTGGGATCAGTGGGGCAGGGAAGAGGGCAGGAATCAGTGGGGCAGGGATCAGTGGGGCAGAGGTGTGGGGAGAGGATCAGTGGGGCAGAGCAGGGGAATCGGTGGGGCAGCTATGGGGCAGAGAGAGCCTGGGGTGCGCTATGGGGCAGGCTATGGGGCAGAGAGAGCCTGGGGCGCGCTATGGGGCAGGCGGGGGGCGGGCGATGGGGGAGGATAAG